>NC_057801.1:776155147-776169653 GCF_018294505.1 Triticum aestivum
CACCCAAGGTACCTCCCCCATTCCCCCTTCTTTTGATTGGTTGAGATCTTTATTTTGTGTTGATTTGGTCAATTTATTGCAAACACTAGGTGTTGATGTTGTTGTGTGCATTTATGATGCATTTATGGCTAGGGTTGTGGTTATGTTAGGGGTTGGTGTTAGAGTTAGGGTTAGGGATGTTGGGTGGTTATGTTGGTGGTTATGTTGGTGGTTATGTTGGGGGTTAGGGTTATAGTGGTTATGTTAGGGGTTATGGTTAGGGTTAGTGGTTAATGGTTAGGTTAACTTTAGTATGAATAGCAGTTATGCAAAATTTCGTTCATTTGTCCATTTGTGTTGGTTGGATGACATATATGGATTGATTATATTGTTCCCATTTTCTTAGATGCATAAGCTCGTAAACGTTCATTATTTGGACAAGTCGACATTTATGCTTGGAAATGACGATGAAGGGGAAGAGGCTATGGTTTTTGACACATGTCCAAGCTTTGATGATCTTGTAGTTCAAGTGAGAAGCGTCTTACATTGGAATGACCCAAATGCCAAGGTTAAGCTTATTGTGAGGTATGACGTTGGATTGGGAGTAAAGTCCCGATTAAAGAGTATGCCCATCACCTCCCAATTGCATTGGAATGTGTACAAGGAAAAAATAGACGCGTCACAAGACAAGTCTCTTGAGATCTTTGCCACAAAGGTTGATCCTCCTCCTTTGCAAATTGATCTCAACCGCAATGCATCCTCCCCCCATGCATGATGACAGTGCCGAGGTGTATGTCCCCAATTCTTCGAGCCAACCACCAAGTAGCCAACTCAATGAAGATGATATCAACGCTAGCGCCATAGTACTCCGTCATGATGCTATTCCTCATGTTGAAGAAGATGCTATTCCTCATGTTGATGATGATGCTATTGTTGCTCTAGAGGAGGATGTTTACTCGGAGAATGAAGAGATCCATTATAATCCAATTGGTAACTTGGATGTCATTGTGCGGCAACAAGACATGGACCGTACCCTCCCTTATAACCGTATGTGTGAGTATAACTCGGATGACGAGGGTCCGGAGGAAGAGTTGGATGAGGATGGGTTGACTGCGCAAGAAAACGAAATCTACAAGAAGGTGACCGGCAAGGAGAGAGGGTCGCCTTTGTTTAGAGACGTGAGTCTTGCGGACAATGCAGTCGTTGATGGTGGGATGAGATTATGGTTGTCCGAGCCAACGCCGTGCCCCAAATTCAATGATCCTCGACCAGAAAATGAGGATGAGAATGCTCATTTGAAGAAAGGCATCAAGTTTGGTTCTTTGGTAGAGTTCAAGATATGGTTGTGTGACTATGCCATTAGGAATCATAGGCCGTTTATTGTTGGTCATTCAAATCAAAAACTTTGGTACACGGTCAAATGTGACAAAGAAGGTTGCAAATGGATGGTCCGCGGTAGAAAAATCAAAGAAACCGGGCAATGGGTCTTGAAGAGTCATGTTGGCACTCACACGTGCGTACCCCCGGACAAGGCCGACCAAAGCAAAGGACACCGTCAACTCACGTCGGAGTATCTAGGATATAAATTGTTGCATCAAATAGCACATGATCCAACCGTGAAGGTCAAGTTTCTCATGTCTTCGATTGAGGAACAATTCGGACACCCGGTCAAGTACGGGAAGGCATGGATGCCGAAGGCAAACGGCTATTCGAAGAAAGGTTTCAAAGAGGCTTGGAGGAAGAGCGTCGTCAAAAAGAGAGGATGGAGCGGAAGCAACGCGAGGAGGAGAGGGCACGCCAAGCGAAGCTTGCTCGTGAGGAGGAGAGGGCAAGAAAGCTTGCAAGAGCTCGCAAGGCACAAGAGGAGGATGAGGCACGTGACAGGAAGGGGAAATGGCCCCGTATGACTCAGTAAAGCCTTCGCCTTCGGTGGACTCGTCATGTAACCGGATGAAGCCATGCCAAATTTATCATGAACTATGTAGTACTAAGGCAAAAAGCCATGTGTCGTCAACTTGTCGTGAATGAATTTGCCATTTGTATTGAATTTGGTGTGAAGATGCTTGCAATGTGTTGTGAATAAATTTAGTTTGTTAGTGTATTCTGGGATTTGTCATGATTCTTATTGAAAAACTGTTGTGCTGGGAAGAGAAGTGGGATATAACAGAACAGAGTGCTCTGTTTTCGGAGTTAGAACCCTATCGCCACAGGCCATGGCGGTAGGGTGATGGACCCTACCGCCAGGTTGCATGGCGGTAGGGGGGGGGCAAAGTTTCCATGACGAAGAAACCAAAACCGTTGGCGGTAGGACCAGACCCTACCGCCACAGGCCATGGCGGTAGGGTGCTAGACCTTACCGTCAGGTTGCATGGCGGTAGGGGGGGCAAATCTTCTGTGACGAGAAACACCAGCGCCCTGGCGGTAGGGTTGACCCTACCGCCATGGCGGTAGGGTCAACCCTGTGGCGGTAGGGTCAACCCTACCGCCAGGGCGCTGGCGTTTCTCGTCACAGAAGATTTGCCCCCCCTACCGCCATGGCATCTGGCGGTAAGGTCCAGCACCCTACCGCCATGGCCTGTGGCGGTAGGGTCTTCTCCCTCCTCTCCCCTGTTTTGCTCCATATGTGTCGAATGTTAGCATAATATACCCAATTCTATCAAATATTAGAATGATTATCTCGCAAGCACATACATAACTCAACTCAACATAGTTCATTACATTCACGAATAACAAATGTTCAAACTTATTAAAACATGACCCGGTTCGGATGACATCATTTGAAACTAATAACTCATGCTCAACGACACATTTTCTAAACAGGTAACATATCTCTCATACTTATCAGACGTTCAATTTGATCATCACGCCCTTGATTACGCTTCAGTTGAAAGTCTGTGGATCCTGCCCAATGACCCAACACACCATTCATTTCACGGAACCAAGCCCATGCAGCAGGGCGAGCGGGATTCTCTGACACGCCCTGTTTGATTGCCCATCCTATGACCTGCCCGGGTTTCCTCAAGTCCATCTCACGGAACTCTTCTTTGCTTGCAGTGAACGCAATCTCAACTACCAAAGCGTGTCTGCAAGCATATTCCCGGTCTTGCAGCTGATGAAGCATCCTCTCTTTCATCTTCACAAGCTTTCGGAATGCTTTTTTCTCCTTAGCATCAGAAGGTTCCTTGATAAAGTGATACTTGCTGAAATCCTTCATGGTCGCATTTGCCTCATCACAACTCTTCAACCATGCTTCACATTCCTTCTTCAAGCAACGGTGTCGCTCCGCCATGATCTTCTCAGACGCTATGTTCATAGTCATGGATCAACTATCCATCCTACATGAATATACGGGTTTAAGATGACATAAACAAAAACATAAAATAAATTAAGTAGAGTACAACACTCGGTTACTTGATATGACATACAACACCAAGTTCTTAATGAGTTCAAATGTTAAGGGTACAAGTCATAGTAGTTCAAACGACGACCAAGCATAGGGTACATGTCATTACAGTCCAAATGACAAAGATTACATAGCCTCATGCAATACTATGCGGCGTACGGTCCCGGGTTGCAACAAATAACATCATTTTTTTCTTTGACCCATGTCCAACGAGATGCACGGTTCTCATCCGACGAGAATGGTTGGCGAACTAACCAATCAATGACCTGACCATGATTGCCCATGTCTATCTCAGCATATTCTGCCGTTGTCGCACACAATGTAATTTGCATTGCAAGATCACGCCTACAATTTTTTCCGCCGTCTTGAGCTTCTTCATCAGCCTCTCCTTTTTTGTTATAAAATTTTCGGAACGGTCTTTATTGAAATAATTATATGAAAAGGCCCTACACTCCGCATTCAATGCATCAATGGCTTCGATCCACAAGTTCATCTTTTCCTCAATCAATCCGCGTTCACAGTTCGCCGCCGCCTCAGCAGAAGTTTCAAAGAGAACAAACGGTGCCATCCTACAATTCGAAAAGTTGATATTAAAGTAACTTAGCATTAATTGCTTTCTTAAGCATAACCTAATCCCCATTATGTACATTAAGATTTAGGCACACAAACTTTTCTACAAGCAATTCTAAGCACATCATATATAAGGAAATCACAAACATAAACCTAAATGGATCATAGTGATTGATTTGACCACACCAAAATGATGAGCTAGGGTTTGCAATCAAATGAGCAAATGCAAAGTAAACAAAGATATCAACCAATCAAAATGAGGGGAAATGAGAGAACCACCTTGAGTGATGAAAATGGTAAGAATCCACCGGAGAAATCTCAAACAAATGAGAGAGATTTGGGAGGCTCTTGTGCTTCAAAGAAAGAGGGGGGAGAGAGTTGAGCTCGTTGGAGAGGTGATGTGGGCTGAATGAGTGGTTGAGGAGGGGGGGAATCCACCGATGAAATCCCAAGCAAATGGAGTGGATCTAGGGGGGTTGTGAGGGGGAGAGAGGGGGAAGAGGAGCTGAGCACGGGGAAGAAGATGAGTGGGGAAGAAAAGTGGTGGTGGGGCCCACAAACCAGCCCCTCCCCACCTTATCCAGAACACAGGACCCTACCGCCAGAGGGTATGGCGGTAGGCTCCAGTAACCTACCGCCGTAGGGGATGGCGGTAGGCCTTTTCCACGTCAGCGCCTGCCAACGACCGTCAGTCGCCGTCAAAGGGCCTACCGCCGTAGGGTATGGCGGCAGGGCACGCAATCCTACCGCCAGGCCCTCTGGCGGTAGGCAAAAGGGTCAGATTCCGAAATTTTTCCGAACTGGAATCAGATCCCGAAATTCTTTCCAAAAAGGGTCAAAACACGAAATTCGGCCTGCTCCGGCACCAATGATTTTTTGTTGGGCTCGATCACAGTCGTTACATTTATGGCGCTGTCGGCGAGATCGTACTCCTAGTACAGTTGAGAAGTCAACACTCCTCTTGTCCACTGCGTTTACACTACTACTGGTAGTGGTACCTCCGTCCAGGCACGACTGGGTCCAGGTGCACGCATGTATGAAGGTCATCCTGGGTGCAGGCGATCCACTGATTATGCATGACTAGGGCTGCAAGAAAAAGTCCGAGGCTCGTGAGCTACTCCAGATCGACTCATTTTTTGGTTCGATTAAAAAAAAACTGACTACAAACACTTTTTGTAGCTTGGTTGAGAAATGAGCCAATCTTGAGCCAATACTAGCTCGCTCGATTTTAGCCGATAGCTCGGCATAATATCATTATGTTAAATAATCATGCCATATAATAAATGGAAATAGGATAATTTATTACTGTATATGCCGTCTAGGATTTTTTTTTCATTTTATTTACTCCCTCCTTCCATCTATATAGGGCCTAATGCGTTTTTTGAGGCTATCTTTGACCAAATGTTAGAGCAATAATATATGACATGCAACTTACAGAAAACATACCATCAAATTCATATGTAGAAGGAGTTTCCAATGATATAATTTTCACACTATAGATCTCATGTACTATTAATCTTGTCAGTAGTCAAAGGCGGTCTTGAAAAATACATTAGGCTCTATATAGATGGAAGGAGGGAGTACCAGCAAATATGAAAACTTAATTAAGTGTAGAGAAAATTTATGCCTTATTATGGCACAATAGTCGGTTGTGTGTTAAATATCATGTTGTTTTTCGCAAAAGTTCCCAAGCATATGCACCTTTGATGTTCTTTTCTTTGGTTCACGAACACCACCATCTACTGCTAGTTCGTCCAAGAGAAGATGAGTTGTCCCAAGCGTTGTTACCTAGGCCAACGCCCAGACCATCCGCAGATTCGCAAGGGCTGACAGGTGGGCCTATGTTGCTGATGCAGCGACCAACGTCGAAATAGCACAGGGCACACGTAAATAGGAGGTCCTCCTGGATACACGAGTGCTCCTATTCTCCACTTTAAACAGAGAATAACATTGAAATAGCACAAGGCACATGGAATGGGTCAGGCCCATATAGCCACATCCGCGCATGGTTACTTCCTTTTTTTTTCTCTAGTTTCATTTCTATTCTTAAAAATGATGGTGTGCTTTTTTTGCATGAATCATAGAAGAAATGTAAAGTCTATACTCAAAAGATTGTTTATCTATTTTTTTGAATATGTGTTGTTACAAAAATGTCCATGTAATGTGCTCCGGGAGACAAGTTTGTATATCTAGGGGAGTTTTTTCGTGTTAAAAATATGCATCTACTTAAAAATATCAACGTGTTAATTTTTTTTCGTGAGTGTAAGAACGTCATGCAATTTAAAACATTCACGAGTTCGAAAGGTGGTCGTGCATTTAAAAAGTGTTCACGCGTTAAAAAAATTGTTTTCAAAAAATCCCACACATTAAAAATAATTAACTTTTTAGAAAAGAGAAAAGTTTAGAAAGGGGAAAGAAAAGATAAAACTGATAGAAAATTAGCAAATGCGGTACAAAACCGAAAGAAACCCTGGGCACGTGCCTAACATGAAAAATTGCCGAACATACGAGTTGACCTATGGACGCTTCACATGGAAGACTAGGCTATTATTTTCCGCCTTAGTCGAAGAATATGATTTGCTTAGAATCTCTTCCTGGTTTATGCCCGGCTATCTAGGCCGACTCTCAGGGATGGAAAATCCTATGTGACGCAGGTTGCGTCAAGATGTCGAGGGTTGGCACAAGATTCATGAGGGAGCGACGCAATCTGGGCCAGCCCGTTAGCGGTTACCATAGCTACGGTATTCTCCGTTTTTGGGAACTTTCTAGAAGGTTCCCCGAATCGGTTTTTCTTATTTCCTATTGTTTTTTTGGCTGGTTTTCAGTTAGTTTTTTTCGTTTTTGTCCTTCTCTGTTTCTTTTTTTTTATTTTGATTTTCTTTTTTATCTTTTCTGTTTCTTTCTTCTTCTTTTTCCCTCTCCTTTTTCTGTTTCTTTTTACAAAATGCACAAACTTTAACAACGTTTAGAATTTAAAATTGTTTGAAAACATGTTCGGGGTTTTAAAAAACTTGTGTTTTCAAAAAACATGTTCACAAATTGGGAAAAAAGATTGTGTTTTCAAAAAATGTTCTCACATCTCCAAAAAGTTTCGTGGCATTTGGGTTCCGTTTGGTACTCATATTCTGCGAAAACAAGCAAAAAACAGCAACTGGCACTGGGCACTATGTCAATAGGTTAGTCCCAAAAAATGATATAGAGTTTCTATAAAATGAATATAAAACATTCAAGAATGATAAAATAACAGCATGAAACAATCAAGAATTATAGATACGTTGGAGACGTATCAGAGACTATGAAGCAGGATCTCGTGTGGTCGATGGATCTGTGGTCACTTCGAGTTGTGAGGGGTGGATGAGATGTTAGGTGGTGTATGAATGTCGACTTAGCATGCATGCCATTGTTGCATTGACAATTGACAAAATAGCATGTTGTTGTCTTTCTTCTTTATAGCCTTTGCTTTCTTTTGGGGTCCTTACTTGGTTGCAAATCTTATGCCCACGCCAATTAACTCCAATTTAACAGAAATATACTATCTAAGAAAATAGAAACTCCCAATGTCATGGTGCTCCAGTTCAATGATTTTTTCGTCCAAGGAAAAGACATGTGTTGTTGCATTTCCTCAACTTTACCACACTATTGTTATGTTTGCCATCTCCAAGCCAGACATCTTCAAGACCCCACACATAGAAACCTACATCAAGTCAAGGGATGCGAGGACCTGAGCAATCAACTGCAGGCATAGGTGGTGGAGCAGTTCAAGGCGCCAGGCTCGAGTATCCTCATCTCGAAGGGTGAGCCTTCTTTCACAATAGCCAAAGACAACGAGGAGTTCAACACATTAGCGTTGACAAGAACTATTACGTGCTCATGATGATGTAGCCGAGATCCACAACCTTGAAGGCGCTCAAAGCAGAGGATGGTGCTGGTCTCCAGCCTCCTTCCTCGTGTGCAGTGGGCGAGGAAGGTGAGAGAAAGTTAGAGGTAAACCTCAGCGAGGTGAATCAGAGAGCATGGGATACGCTGCCGGTGGGAGGGGAAGCGGTGGTTGGGGAGGGAGGCAAGCGACTTTACTCACTGGTAGACGAGCGAAAGGCACTACTCCTCCAACTAGTACACACTAGTAGAAAAGGGGGCAAAGGTCCAGGCTGGGTCAGCCCATTAGTCCCGGTTCAGTCCAGAACTGGGACCCATGGGGGCATTGGACCCGGTTCGTGAGCCCCGGGGGCCGGCCGGGCCACGTGGGCCATTGGTCCTGATTCGTCTGGACCTTTTGGTCCCGGTTGGTGGGAAGAACCGGGACCAATGGGCCTCGCTCCTGGCCCACCACCATTGGTCTCGGTTGGTGGCTTGAACCGAGACCAAAGGCTGCCCTTTAGTCCTGGTCCATGCCACCAACCGGGACCAATGAGGTGCCTATATATACCCCTCGCGTAAGAGCAGAGCACACTGCTCTGTTTTTTCTTGCCGCCGAAGGGGGAGAGGGCTTGGTGGTGCTCTAGCTCACCTCCTATGCACACAAGGTGTTCGATGGAATGCCCGAGCCACACTACTTAAGCTTTCTCCTCTCCAAGTTTGACCTCCAAGCTCCATTTTCCTCGATATTTGTCTAGGTTTAGCGGTCCGTCACGCCCCATCCCCATCTTCACCGACGTCGATCACCCGCGTCGATCTCATCGCCGGCACCATCGTGGTGAGCCTCTTGTTCTTATCTTCTTTTTGAAAGGAAAAATATTCTTACTTGTATGTTTAGATAGATACTTGTATTATTTTCTTACTTTTATTATTGCATCTTATATAGTGCGATGGTTTTGGTATCCGCCCCCGTCGGCCCTTGTCCTGTCTATGATTCAGATGTGGTATATATTATCTTTTCATAACTATTGGTTCATTTATTATTTATGAAAATTATGCCAACCAACGTGACATAGATTTTATTTATCTAGGAGGTTGTTGAACCGGAAATTCCAACCGACCCTATTGTCGAGAGGTTAAATTTAGTTGAAGAAGAAAACAATTTCTTGAAGGAAAAAATAAAAAAATTGAGGAGGAGAAATGATATTGGAGTTGCATGTTGCAGATGTCGTCGATGATCACAAGATCAAGATGGATGCAATGCGCTTGAAGATAAGAAAGATTAGAAAATATGACATTCATACCGAGGCTTGGTATCATTATGTCGTTGGATCAGTTGTTACCTTGGTTGCGATTATGATCGCATTTGTTTTCGCATTGAAATGTTTTACATAGTTACAATGTATGGTTTAATTAATTTAGATGCTCTGCTGAGCTTTATGTTGTTAGATGAGAACTATGTATGTACTTTGGTTTTAATGTGATGATGAACTTCTATTAATTTGGTCGCTTAATTATCTATTCATGATGTTCTGTAATGATTTTTGACACACTTAATTATATATAATGCACGCAGATGAACCGACAATGGATGTACAGTGACAGACGCACCTCCGAGTACATTAAGGGCGTGCATGATTTTCTCGAAGTGGCTGCGGCAAACAAGCAGAATGGTTTTATGTGTTTTCCATGCCCTATATGTGGGAATACGAAGTCTTACTCTGACTGGAAAATCCTTCACATCCACCTGCTTTACAAGGGTGTCATGCCACACTATAATGTTTGGACGAGGCATGGATAAATAGGGGTTATGATGGAAGACGGCGAAGAAGAAGAGTACGATGACAACTATGTGCCCCCTGAATATGGTGATGCTACTGAAGATCAAGAGGAACCAGACGATGTGCACGATGATGCTGCGACGGGCGAAGCTGCTGAAGATCAAGAGGAACCAGACGATGTGCCCGATGATGATGATCTCCGCCGGGTCATTGTCGATGCAAGAACGCAATGCGAAAGTCAAAAGGAGAAGCTGAAGTTCGATCGCATGTTAGAGGATCAAAAAAAAGGGTTGTACCCCAATTGCGAAGATGGCAACACAAAGCTCGGTACCGTACTGGAATTGTTGCAGTGGAAGGCAGAGAATGCTGTGCCTGACAAAGGATTTGAGAAGCTACTGAAAATATTGAAGAAGAAGCTTCCAAAGGATAATGAATTGCCCGACAATACATACGCAGCAAAGAAGGTCGTATGCCCTCTAGGATTGGAGGTGCAGAAGATACACGCATGCCCTAATGACTGCATCCTCTACAGCGGTGCGTACAAGGATCTGAACGCATGCTCAGTATGTGGTGCATTACGGTATAAGATCAGACGAGATGACCCTGGTGATGTTGACGGCGTGCCCCCCAGGAAGAGGGTTCCTGCGAAGGTGATGTGGTATGCTCCTATAATACCACAGTTGAAACGTCTGTTCAGAAACGGAGAGCATGCCAAGTTGATGCGATGGCACAGTGAGGACCGTAAGAAAGACGGGAAGTTGAGAGCACCCGCTGACGGGTCGCAGTGGAGAAAAATCGAGAGAAAGTACTGGGATGAGTTTGCAAGTGACCCAAGGAACATATGGTTTGCTTTAAGCACGGATGGCATCAATCCTTTCGGGGAGCAGAGCAGCAATCACAGCACCTGGCCCGTGTCTCTATGTATGTATAACCTTCCTCCTTGGATGTGCATGAAGCGGAAGTTCATTATGATGCCAGTTCTCATCCAAGGCCCTAAGCAACCCGGCAACGACATTGATGTGTACCTAAGGACATTAGTTGAAGAACTTCTACAACTGTGGAATGGAAACGGTGTGTGTACGTGGGATGAGCACAAACAGGAGGAATTTGACCTAAAGGCGTTGCTGTTCGTGACCATCAACGATTGGCCCGCTCTCAGTAACCTTTCAGGACAGACAAACAAGGGATACCACGCATGCACGCACTGTTTACTTGACACCGATAGTATATACCTGGGAAGCTCCAGGAAGAATGTGTACCTGGGCCATCATCGTTTTCTTCCGACCAACCATCAATGTTGAAAGAAAGGCAAGCATTTCAAAGGCGAGGCAGATCACCGGAAGAAGCCTGCCATGCGTACTGGTGATCACGTACTTGCTATGGTCAATAATTTACACGTAATCTTTGGAAAGGGTCCCGCCATACTAGCTGTTCCGAATGACGCTAAGGGACACGCACCCATGTGGAAGAAGAAATCTATATTTTGGGACCTACCCTACTAGAAAGACCTAGAGGTCCGCTCTTCAATAGACGTGACGCACGTGATGAAGAACCTTTGCGTGAACCTTCTAAGCTTCTTGGGCGTGTATGGAAAGACAAAAGATACACCTGAGGCACGGGAGGACCTGCAACGTTTGCACGAAAAAGACGGCATGCCTCCGAAGCAGTATGAAGGTCCTGCCAGCTACGCTCTTACGAAAGAAGAGAAATAAATCTTCTTTGAATGGCTGCTCAGTATGAAGGTCCCGACTGGCTTCTCGTCGAATATAAAGGGAATAATAAATATGCAGAGAAAAAGTTCCAGAACCTAAAGTCTCATGACTGCCACGTGATTATGACGCAACTGCTTCCGGTTGCATTGAGGGGGCTTCTACCGGAAAACGTCCGATTAGCCATTGTGAAGCTATGTGCATTCCTCAATGCAATCTCTTAGAAGGTGATCGATCCAGAAATCGTACCAAGGCTAAGGAGTGATGTGGCGCAATGTCTTGTCAGTTTCGAGCTCGTGTTCCCACCATCCTTCTTGAATATCATGACACACGTCCTAGTTCATCTAGTCGACGAGATTGTCATTCTGGGGCCTGTATTTCTACACAATATGTTCCCCTTTGAGAGGTTCATGGGAGTCCTAAAGAAATATGTCCGTAATCGCGCTAGGCCAGAAGGAACCATCTCCATGGGCCATCAAACAGAGGATGTCATCGGGTTTTGTGTTGACTTCATTCCTGGCCTTAAGAAGATAGGTCTCCCGAAATTGCGGTATGAGGGGAGATTGACTGGAAAAGGCACGCTTGGAAGGGACTCAATAATATGCAGGGACGGATATTCTTGGTCTCAAGCACACTACACAGTTCTACAGAACTCTACCTTGGTGACCCCGTATGTCGATGAACACAAGAACAGTCTGCGCTCCAAACACCCGGAGCAGTGCGACGACTGGATTACATGTGAACACATCAGGACTTTCAGCAGCTGGTTGGAAACACGTCTCAGAGGTGACAACACTGTTTGTGATGAGTTGTACTTGTTGTCCAGGGGACCATCTTTGACTGTATTGATTTACAAAGGACACGAGATAAACGGGAATACATTTTACACGATTGACCAAGATCAAAAGAGCACCAACCAAAACAGCGGTGTCCGCTTTGATGCAACAACCGAGAGGGGAAAGGACACATATTATGGTTACATAGTGGACATATGGGAACTTGACTATGGACATGATTTTAAGGTCCCTTTGTTTAAGTGCAAATGGGTCAATCTGTCAGGAGGCGGGGTACAGGTAGACCCACAGTACGGAATGACAACAGTGGATCTGAAAAATCTTGGGTACACTGATGAACCGTTCGTCCTAGCCAATGATGTGGCACAGGTTATCTATGTGAAGGACATGTCTACCGGACCGAGAAAAATAAAAGATAAGAAAGCGAATACATCATACGATGAGTCAAAGCGCCACATAGTTCTTTCAGGAAAAAGGGACATCGTGGGAGTGGAGGGCAAGACAAACATGTCTGAAGATTATGAAAAGTTTCATGAAATTCCTCCCTTCAAAGTCAAGGCTGAGCCCAGCATCCCGATAAACGATGAAGATTATCCATGGTTACGGCGCAATAAGCAAATGACACAAGCGAAGAAAAAGTGAAGACTTTCTCCCGCAGCTATTATGATGATACCATGCCAACTTTGTAACAGACGAGTATGATACCATTGTCTGTTTTGTACATGCACATGCTATGTGGGTGAAATTATGATACCATGCCAACTTTCAACTTTTCTAGAGTTCATTTGAAATGCTTTAATGTCTTATGGTTCGGCCCTCGTAATACCATTAATCCCGGTTCGCTCCTTGTCAACTATGTTTTCACCAAGAACACTCTCAAGAGGGCAGCCACGTGGGCCGTTGGTCCCGGTTCGTCTGGACCTTTTGGTCCCGGTTCCATGCACGAGCCGGGACCAATGCGCCTCGCCCCTGGCCCATGACCATTAGTCCCGGTTTGTGCCACAAACCGAAACTAAAGGGTTGGTCCTCGTTGCGCTCAGAGTTTAGTCCCACCTCGCCAACCGAAGGGCGCTCACACCGGTTTATAAGCCCGTCCCTCTCTGCCTTGTTGAGCTCCTCTCAAAGTGAAAATAGATGCCCCTATACAGGGAATTTGACTTAAATTCATAGTGAATTTCTCTAAAATTCATAGAAATTTATTATGAATTTAGGTTGAATTTTCTCTATAGGCGCATCTATGTTCATTTTTTTAGTAAAGTTAATCACAAACTTGTGATTTACACAAATTTCAAAGAATTCAAGTTTTAACTATTCAAATTTAAAAACTAATGGCACTAACAGAAAGTTTATAATTTTTCTAAAACTAATGGCACTAACAGAAAGTTTATAATTTTGCTGACCTAAAATCAAAAAGAATTAAAAATTAAAGCAAAAAACAAAAGAAAATAAATAATGTAGAATACAAAACAAAAAAACTGGAAACAAAATAAAAATAGCAACAATAAGTATTTTGTTGTAAGTAGAAACAACATAAAATAAATAAAGCAACAAAGAAAACAAAAAAACAAAAAAATATTTTCAAATTTGAAAACTAATGGCACTAACAGAAAGTTTATAATTTTTCTAAAACTAAAAGCAAAAAGAATTAAAAGATAATGCAAAAACAAAAGAAAATAAATAATGCAGAAAACAAAACAAAAAAACTGGAAAAAAAATTAAAAATAGCAACAATAAGTGAAGAAAACAAAAAAACAAAAAAGTGCCTCCTACTGGGCCCCCACGGCCTGAATATGACTAGAAACCCAACAATGGGCGAGGATTCAGGCCCGTAGTAAGCCCAGTAGGCCCACAGGCACATAGAGACAGATTAGGCCCAAAAGCCTGCTATAGAGAGGAGCTCGAGAGGGTTGGCGCATCGCACCTTATAAAAAGGTGCGGATCTCTCTCAGCTAGCGAGGTGGGACTAAACTTTCACCACCACGCTGTTGTGCAAGGCCCATTTGGTCCCGGTTGGTGGCACCAACCGGCACTAAAGGGGTGCCTTAGTCCCGGTTGGTGGCACCAACCGGCACTAAAGGGGTCCATTAGTCCCGGTTGGTGGCACCAACCGGCACTAAACGGGTGCATTAATCCCGGTTGGTGCTACAAACCGGGACCAATTTATAAGGTGCAACTGGCGAGGGACTAAAGGGGGCATGGTCCCGGTTTGTGCCACGAACCGGGACCAAAGCCTTTGCTATATAAGCAACACTTGGGAATTTTTCAGATTTCCCTCGCCAGTTGCCCCCGACGACACCGACGACCTCCTCGACGCCGCCAGGCTGCCCGTGTTCGTCGTCGCCGCCCGCTCCTCGTCGCTGTCCGCGCCCCACGCCGCCCCGATGCCGTCGCCGCGGTCACCTCCCCGCCCCGCCC
>NC_057801.1:776170152-776219175 GCF_018294505.1 Triticum aestivum
GTGTATGTATTTTTTCAATTGTAATATGCATGGTGTTTTAAAAATACATTAATTTTAGTACATTAATGTTCTCTGATTTATTACATTAATTTTAGGTTAGTTTCATTTTTAGAAAAGTTTTATATATTTAGGAAGAAGGAAGAGAAGGAAGAAGGAAGAAGAAGAAAAAGTTTTATATATGCAAAAGTTATATTTTTAGAAAAGTTTTATATATCTAGCTAGAAAGAAGGAAGAAGAAGAAAAAGAAGGAGAGGAAAAAGGAAAATAAGAAGAGGAAGAAAGGAGAATAAGAGGAGAGGAAGAAGAGGAGAAATAAATAAGAAGAGGAGAAAAGAAGAAAAAGAAGAGGAGAAGAAGAAAGGAATAGAGGAGAAAAAAAATAGAATCTATTTTTTTTTCTTCTTTCTCCTCTATTCCTTTCTTCTTCTCCTTCTTTTTTCTTCTTTTTTTCTTCGATTGCTTCTCTTCTATTCCTTTCTTCTTCTCCTCTTTTTATTTCTTCTTTTGTCTCCTCCTTCTCCGCCTGCGCCGGCGCGCCCGAGCAGCCAGCAGCCTCCTCCTTCTCCGCCTCGCCAGCAAGGGCGAAAGAGACCCGCCGCAGCCCCGGCTGCTCCTGTGTGTCGTAGTCCTTCTCCTCCGCCTCGTAAGCAAGCACGAAAGAAGACAGACGCCGCAGCCGCTCCGTCTGCTCAGGTGTCTAGAAGTACAACCAGCAGAGGCGGGAGGCAATACAGATACGGTCCTTCTCTCAAGCCTCTAGAGAAGTTACCGTACGAGAGGACCAAGGAGGAAAACGCAAAGATCGTGCGGGCCGAAGTGGACGAATTCTTTAAAGGGTTGAAAGCAAAGAGACATCCACCTCCGGAGGAGAAGGTAGATCCGGTGAAAGCAAAGCGCACTATCGATGCCCTGAGGAAACCACCAAAGTCTCTGCCGAGAACCAACTATGAGCGCATTACTGAACAGACATATCTCGAAGTGGAGCGGTCGGGAAGTACTGTCACACATCAAAGGTCAAAAGAACGAGCAGCTGCGAAAAAAATTGCCCAACTCGGCGAACAAGCAAATCAATCATTCCCCTCGCTCAATGTGTCTAGCGGCGACATCGTCGCTAATGCTCCGGGGACAGTGGACGGTTATGGCAATCTTGTAGATTACCTGCCTGATGATCAACTTCCTGATTTCATGGAGGTGGACGAACACAGATACAAGTACGGGAAGCCTCTCGTCAAAGATGAAAAATCTCTAACAACGATGATGCGAAGATTCCATAATTGGTACATGAAAACCTGCAGAGAGTCTGGGGGATGAATACTTTGTATATGAACATTAAAAAGGAGCACGACCTCGTTGTAACTGATCTGTTGCCTGTTCCATTTGAGGAGTTCTTCGAATTCTTCAATCAAAAGGCCCTCGATAAATTAACGGTCCTTTGCTACTTTCTGTAAGTACTATTTCTGTCATTAAGTCTCTATATATAGCTCATCTCTTTAATTGCATGTGTTTATAATTAGTTATCCTCACTATATTATGCAGATTCAAGATCGTCGGGTGCAGAAAACAAGAAATATATGATATTGGGTTCATTAACACAAATATCATAGATGAAATTCAGGTTAAAAAGCAGGCCGAAGAGGTCGAGGCCAACTTGCTACAATTGTTGATCAAAAATCAAAACAAAGATACCATACTCTTTCCTTAAAACTTCGAGTGAGTGTTACTGTCGTGTGTATATTTGGTTTCCCTTATTACTCGAGCGAGGTTATATAGTAATGTAATTGATGAGTTATGCATGCGTGCGCAGCTTCCACTATGTTCTTCTGGAGATTAAGCTTGAGCGGGGACTAGTAACCGTCTTAGACTCGAGACGAAAAGATCCTGAAACCTATGCGGACATGACTAAAATGCTCAACAAGTAAGTTCAATCGATCATTATCGCACCATATCGGCAACTTTTTGTTCATTTCCTGATATCTCAAGTAATAATAATTATTTTCTTTGTCTTGCAGGATTTGGAAACAGTTCACCACAGAAGCTCCGGGACTGCCGAAGGAGCTGCGATATACATACCCTAAAGTAAGTACTACTGGCTAGCTAGTTGCGCGCATCTCCCGTTGATTCTATAGCTATACTTTCATCAATGCCATTTATAATGCTTCATTATCAGTTTGATTGACCTCTATTTCTCGTAAAGTGCTTGTGGCAGGAACAAGGGAATAATTACTGTGGATACTACGTGTGCGAGTTCATCTACAACGCGACTTTGAAAAATAAGCGGGGCTACTCTAAAAGACAATATGAAGTGCGTAAGCAATAATATTCACAATTTCATTTTATTACACCATCATTTCTGTTGAGTTTCATTCATATATATGTATTAATTAACCCCCTTCTTCAAATTAGACGTGGCAGATGCGGAATGAACTCCTAGAAGAAGATCGCATGATAGCAATTCAAGAGGAATTGGCGGGATTCTTTCTTGACCACGTCATCAATAAAGTCGGGGAATACCATGTGGAAGTTGATTTCAATTGCTAGGGGATTGTAAGAGATCTTACATATTGTATATGTATGTAGCCAGTAGCGTGGGATAGATAATAAGAAAACTTGTTGTTCGACCAATCTCTCGGAGAAGGAGAGGTCGATCGATCACTTCTCTCAGTATGCATGACGAACTTCTTTACTTAATGGTTCCCTTCATTTTCTTACTAGCTAGCGTGTCGAGGGCCTCTCTATGTATAGTACGTAGCGTCGACCAAGCACGGACATAAGACAGAACACTTCTCTCTATTAATTAGCTAGCTAACACAATATATGAAACACCTAAATTAACCCCCCAAAACCCCCAACCCCCCTTTCAAAAAAACAAAAACCCCAGCCACTGAAATGCTGACGCGTGGATGCCTTTTGGTCCTGGTTGGTGCCACCAACCGGGACCAAAGGCCCTCCTGCCTGGGCTCAGCGCGCCGGCCACGTGGAGGCCCATTTGTCCCGGTTCGTGTTAGAACCGGGACTAAAGGTCTAGGGGATTAGTAACGACCCTTTAGTCCCGGTTCAAGAACCGGGACAAAAGGCCCTCTCCAACCGGGACTAATAGCAGTTTTCTACTAGTGACAGTTAGCTTAGTGGGGCGTGACTAGTGTTGGAAATATTCCCTAGAGGCAATAATAAATTAGTTATTATTATATTTCCTTGTTCATGATAACCATTTATTATCCATGCTATAATTGTATTGATAGGAAACTCAGATACATGTGTGGGTACATAGACAACACCATGTCCCTAGTAAGCCTCTAGCTGACTAGCTCGTTGATCAATAAAAGGTTACGTTTTCCTGACCATGGACATTAGATGTCGTTGATAACGGGATCACATCATTAGAAAAATGATGTGATGGACAAGACCCAATCCTAAGCCTAGCACAAAGATCGTGTAGTTCGTATGCTAAAGCTTTTCTAATGTCAAGTATCTTTTCCTTAGACCATGAGATTGTGCAACTCCCGGATACCGTAGGAATGCTTTGGGTGTACCAAACGTCACAACGTAACTGGGTGGCTATAAAGGTGCACTACAGGTATCTCCGAAAGTGTCTGTTGGCTTGGCACGAATCGAGACTGGGATTTGTCACTCCGTGTAAACGGAGAGGTATCTCTGGGCCCACTCGGTAGGACATCATCATAATGTGCACAATGTGACCAAGGGGTTGATCACGGGATGATGTGTTACAGAACGAGTAAAGAGACTTGCCGGTAACGAGATTGAACAAGGTATCGGTATACCAACGATCGAATCTCGGGCAAGTACAATACCGTTAGACAAAGGGAATTGTATACGTGATTGATTGAGTCCTTGACATCGTGGTTCATCCGATGAGATCATCGTGGAACATGTGGGAGCCCACATGGGTATCCAGATCCCGCTGTTGGTTATTGACCGGAGAACGTCTCGGTCATGTCTGCATGGTCCCCGAACCCGTAGGGTCTACACACTTAAGGTTCGATGACGCTAGGGTTATAAAGGAAGTTTGTATGTGGTTACTGAATGTTGTTTGGAGTACCTGATGAGATCCGGGACGTCACGAGGAGTTCCGGAATGGTCCAGAGGTAAAGATTTATATATGGGAAGTCCTGTTTTGGTCACCGGAAAAGTTTCGGGTTTTATCAGTAATGTACCGGGACCACCGGGAGGGTCCCGGGGGTCCACCAAGTGGGGCCACCGGCCCCAGAGGGCTGCATGGGCCAAGTTTGGGAGGGGACCAGCCCCAGGTGGGCTGGTGCACCCCCCCACAAGGGCCCAAGGCTCCTAGGGTTTGGGGAGGGGGCGCCCCACCTTGCTTGGGGGTAAGTTTCCCCCTCTCCACCCCTTGGCAGCCTCCCTAGATGGGATCTAGGGCTGGCCGCCGCCCCTAGGGGTGGAAACCTAGTTGGGGGCGCAGTCCCCTCTCCCCCTATATATAGTGGAGGCAAAGGAGCAGCCCAACACACAAAGTTCTTCTCCTGTTGGCACAGCCCTACCTCTCCTTCTCTTCATATCTCGCGGTGCTTGGTGAAGCCCTGCTGGATCACCACGCTTCTCCACCACCACCATGCCGTTGTGCTGCTGCTGGATGGAGTCTTCCTCAACCTCTCCCTCTCTCCTTGCTGGATCAAGGCATGGGAGACGTCACCGGGCTGTACGTGTGTTGAACGCGGAGGTGCCGTCCGTTCGGCACTAGGATCTCCGGTGATTTGGATCACGATGAGTACGACTCCTTCAACCCCGTTCTCTTGAACGCTTCTGCTTAGCGATCTACAAGGGTATGTAGATGCACTCTCCTTCCCCTCGTTGCTGGTTTCTTCATAGATAGATCTTGGTGACACGTAGGAAAATTTTGAATTTCTGCTACGTTCCCCAACAGTGGCATCATGAGCTAGGTCTATTGCATAGATTCTATGCACGAGTAGAACACAAAGTACTTGTGGGCATTAATTTTGTTCAATATGCTTACCGTTACTAGTCCAATCTTGATTCGGCGGCATTGTGGGATGAAGCGGCCCGGACCGACCTTACACATACACTTACGTGAGACAGGTTCCACCGACTGACGTGCACTTGTTGCATAAGATGGCTAGAGGGTGCCAGTCTCTCCCACTTTAGTCGGACCGGATTTGATGAAAAGGGTCCTTATGAAGGGTAAATAGCAATTGACATATCACGTTGTGGTTTTGCTTAGGTAAGAAACGTTCTTGCTAGAAACCCATAGCAGCCACGTAAAACACGCAAACAACAATTAGAGGACGTTAAGTTGTTTTTGCAGGGTATGCTATGTGATGTGATATGGCCAAGAAGAATGTGATGAATGATATGTGATGTATGAGATTGATCATGTTCTTGTAATAGGAATCACGACTTGCATGTCGATGAGTTTGACAACCGGCAGGAGTCATAGGAGTTGTCTTTATTTATTGTATGACCTGCGTGTCATTGAACAACGCCATGTAATTACTTTACTTTATTGCTAACCGGTAGCCATAGCAGTAGAAGTAATAAGTTGGCGAGACAACTTCATGGAGACACAATGATGGAGATTATGATGATGGAGATCATGGTGTCATGCCGGTGACGATGATGATCATGGAGCCCCGAAGATGGAGATCAAAAGGAGCAATATGATATTGGCCATATCATGTCACTATTTGATTGCATGTGATGTTTATCATGTTTATACATCTTATTTGCTTAGAACGACGATAGTAAATCAGATGATCCCTCATTAAAATTTCAAGAGAGTGTTCCCCCTAACTGTGCACCGTTGCGAAAGTTCGTCATTTCGAAGCACCACGTGATGATCGGGTGTGATAGATTCTTACGTTCACATACAACGGGTGTAAGCCAGATTTACACACGCGAAACACTTAGGTTGACTTGACGAGCCTAGCATGTACAGACATGGCCTCGGAACACAAGAGACCGAAAGGTCGAGCATGAGTCGTATGGTAGATACGATCAACATGAAGATGTTCACCGATGATGACTAGTCCGTCTCACGCGATGATCGGACACGGCATAGTTGAGTCGGATCATGTAATCACTTAGATGACTAGAGGGATGTCTATCTGAGTGGGAGTTCATAAGATGAACTTAATTATCCTGAACATAGTCAAAAGATCTTCGCAAATTGTGTCGTAGCTCGCGCTTTAGTTCTACTGTTTTAGATATGTTCCTAGAGAAAATTTAGTTGAAAGTTGATAGTAGCAATTATGCGGACTGGGTCCGTAAACTGAGGATTGTCCTCGTTGCTTCGTAGAAGGCTTATGTCCTTAATGCACCGCTCGGTGTGCTGAACCTCGAACGTCGTCTGTGGATGTTGCGAACATTTGACATACACGTTTTGATAACTATGTGATAGTTCAGTTAAATGGTTTAGAGTAGAGGCACCAAAGACGTTTTCGAAACGTTGCGGAACATATGAGATATTTCGAGGGCTGAAATTGGGATTTCAGGCTCGTGCCCACATCAAGAGGTATGAAACCTCCTACGATTTTCTTAGCCTGCAAACTAAGGGATAAAAGCTCAATCATTGAACTTGTGCTTAGATTGTCTGAGTACAACAATCACTTTAATCGAGTGGGAGTTGATCTTCCAGATGAGATAGTGATGTTTCTCCAAAGTCATTGCCATCAAGCTGCTAGAGCTTCGTGATGAACTATAACATATCAGGGATAGATATGATGATCCTTGAAGTATTCGCGATGTTTGACACCGCGAAAGTAGAAGTCAAGTAGGAGCATCAACTGTTGATGGTTAGTAAAACCACTAGTTTCAAAAGGGCAAGGGCAAGAAGGGATACTTCATGAAACGGCAAATCAGCTGCTGCTCTAGTGAAGAAACCCAAGGTTGAACCCAAACCCGAGATTCAGTGCTTCTGTAATAAAGGGAACAACCACTGGAGCAGAATTACCCTAGATACTTGGTAGATGAGAAGGCTGGCAAGGTCGATAGAAGTATATTGGATATACATTATGTTAATGTGTACTTTACTAGTACTCCTAGTAGCACCAGGGTATTAAGATACCGGTTCGGTTGCTAAGTGTTAGTAACTCAAAATAAAAGAGCTACGGAATAAACGGAGACTAGCTAAAGGTGAGCTGGCGATATGTGTTGGAAGTGTTTCCAAGTTTGATGTGATCAAACATCGCACGCCATCCATTGCCACGGTCGCGTCTGCCGTCGCCGTCGATGTGACCATGCAGCAGGCCCGAACCATCAGCGAAGGCCGGCCGCCGACTTGACCGCGGCGCATGCTCCGAATCCGGCTCTCTAGAAGATCGGGACGCACGCGCTCAGCCCTGTGTGGGGTTTGGCATGTAGTAGTCGTACTTGCGGTGCAGGCGGCTGCGCCGTACTGTGCTTCATTTGTGGCCATCTTCGACGTTCCAAGGGTTCTTACTCTTCTTAATCTACTAATAGTTGTTATGAATGGTGACTGATTAAGGTTGGGATTGCTTAACAAAAATGCTACACCTACGAAGCCATCTACGTAAACCTATGAAAGTTTTCTTCCGAGTGCATTGGTGTTCACCTCGGTTCCCACTAGCACATCAACGAATACCGGCAAGTCCTCAAGAGATTTTCGTTGAGTTCGCTGAGAGCGGTCAGATATGACACGAAGGGCAAACATGCACGGCTAAGAGCATCTACAACTGGATATAGCAGGCTTGAGCTACCAGCCACATCTGGTCGCCTACTTGATGTGTGAGGGTTGTGGATGGTGTTAGGTGTGTGTGGTTATGGACTTAACGTGCATGTCATTGTTCTTACATTTCATGGTAGCACCACAGTATTTAGACAAAGAAGCAATGTTGTTTTGGTCTAGCCTGGGAATAACTGCTCGATTTGTCACATGTTTTTCTAACGTGCGATAGGTCGAACAATATAGAAATCGGGTGGAGGAGCAGCGAAGGAGGATTGGGGTTCAGAAGGGTAATGCTGCCCCGCCTTTATGTAATTGATCATTGGTGAAAAAGTATCAACAATGGTGAAGAGAGAAGAAGACGTAAGAAAGCAAGATTTTATATGAAGTTTCACCAAAAGTCCAATTTAGTATTTACAAGGCCAAATTCATCTCAGCTCCTTTCCAATTTCCCTTCGTCGCTCTTCAACTTTGGAGTGCTCTCGACATATATCCATCTTCTCATGTTCACTCCTTTACACGTATATTAGTGGTGCCCTTGCATCCCCTCGTAGCAAATACTGTACTCTTGCTTTCTGCTACGGACCATGTGAATTTTGGAAATGATGTGTTTCCATATACCTCCCATTCTTATTTGATTCCGTATTGCATCGATCTAACCCCATTGTTTATCTTCGGTGCTCTCTGGCTCATGAGCCTCGACCACCAACATGTTTGGTTGGCTGCTATTACTATCATGAACACATTTAAATGCTACAAGGAGAACATCGAGAGGAGTGTGTCTTTTTATAAGGGGCGGTCATCATTACACTGACCAAGGTTGGTGAGTGCATTACCTATCCATCGACTAATTTTGTGACCTGGTCCTGGATCCTGCTTCGCACTCGAGCCTTAATTTACCTTTCTACAAAGAGGTTTGGCTACATGTCAAGATCCAGAGCCTCGGAGGCGCTCAGGGCTAAGGATGGCGACATTGTCAGCGCCATCACTGAGTTGACTAACTAGGTGCTAGAAGCTGGAATTGTGTCATGATAATAGGGTGTTGGGTCTCAAAACAGTCTTTTAGTCATGTCGTCTTGCAGTTGCAGAATTGGAGGTTGTGTGTCTCTGAATTGTACTCGCATGCAGATTTCCAATGTGTTTTACCATTTAAAGATCAGCAAGCTGCATGCTCTTTATCGGCAAAATCTGAATTGACTGTGCCAAATTTTGTTTGCAAATGCATGTTATCATGTTTAAGACGATACATATGCCATTCTTGTGCTTAAGGCTGAGGATGACAATATTGTAAGCGCCATCATGGAGTTGGCTAACTAGATGTTGGAAGGTCAAATTGTGTCATGATAATAGGATGTTGGGTAAAGCAGTCTTTTCTCATGTCATTTTGAATGTTGCAGCTGAATAAGTGGAGGTTGTGTGTCTCTGACTAGTACTGGCACGTAGGTATGCTAGGGGTTTCAACCTCTGAGATATCAGTAAGCTGCACGCTCTTATGGGAAAAGTACTAATCAGACGTACCAAGTTTTGTTTCCAAATGCATGGCATCATGTTTGAGACAATACATATGTCACTATTGGTAGCTTTTCAATTTTATTCCCAACTACAACAATTGGGAGCGGATTTTCAAGTTCGTTTTTCACAAGGATCAAAACAAGTAAATGATGGAAAAAATAAGATCAGAAATCCACGCAGGAGCTCTGATAACTCCATTCCAACTGACTAACATGAACAAAACCGGAACCCAGAAGACCAGCTTAAACATGACCACCACAATGTCGTCCCTGCAAAGACTAAAGAAACCTAACATGAACTACGAGTCACCAATGTACTGAATCTTACCTCTCTGTCACCAGCCGCCAAAGCTGCGGATAGAGGGGATGCGAGTCCACCGGCTTGTGTGGAGCCTAGAGGGCACGAAGCTTCACCCTAGCTACTGCCACAGGAGAGGAAGGAATAGACCGGTTCACTAAAGTTGTTCTTTTGTACTACATGAGAAGAAGGTGGATTGTGGAGGCATATGATGAGAAGATAAATGGTGGACTTCAATTACGATGAAGAGACATCAAGGGCCAAGGGACTGTCAACAAATTATATATATATACCTAAGAGAGTCATCTCCACTAACTTATTAATATCAACATGCAAGGATGCCATATCACCATAGAATTATGGATGTGATAAGGCCCATGATTTTTTTTCAAAAGTAGCATGTTTTTTATAGCAATTTGGGAAACTAGCAGTGCTAACACCTTATTTTCAAAACTAGCACCCCGTCGGCCTCCGGTTAGCCGAAGAGTGGCTTTTCGGCCAGCTGTTGACCGAAGAAGGCTCTTCAGCCTCGTGTTGGCCGAAGAGTGCCCCAACTGGGCCGAAAAGGACTCTTCAGCCTCCCATAGGCCGAAGAGCACTCTTTGGTCAACGGTAGGCCGAAGAGTCCTTGGGCCCCACCTTTTCGCATGAACGGCTGACTGAAGTTGCATGGCTGCGCTCTTCTACTTATGGTAGGCCGAAAAGGTTAATTTTTTTTAATTATGACTTAGGAATGTTGCGCAACCATTTTCCATCTTAGACATAGAAAAAAAATTGCACAACCCTTTTTGTCAATATGTTCCCGTCATCCATTTCCGCCAACCCTTTCCTGCCATATATTCTCGCCACCCGTTTCCCCCCAACCTTTCCAGCAATATGTTCCCGCCAACCCTTTCCCTCCATACCCCAGTCGTTCTTTCCCGCCATTTTCTCCTCTCTACCTATAAAACCCTCTTCACACGGAGGTGAATAAGCAGTCCAGTGTAGTGTAGTCGAGATGTCCCATTATCCTTTCGATCGTAGTTTTGATCCTGGGATGAGCAGATGTCAGAGACTAGCCATCGATTTCAGGATGGACAATAGGATAGTTCCATGGGACGAACTCACCAGTAGTGACACCATAATGAATGAGTTGGCCCACGAATTACGTAGGTCTGGCTGGCCTGAAAGAACTTATGAGGATGTACGTACAGAACTTCTTAAGTTGCATGAAAGGTGGAAGAAGGTAGTGGAGCCAAAGAGTGAAACTTTCAGAAGGACTGCAACAAAGCATCCATTTTTATGGACTGAAGAAAGCAAGGACGACGATGATATCTTCATGGCGCCGCTTCCAGGTTCTGCATCCTCGAAGGGCAAGAGTTCTGCATCGTCCAAGGGCAAGAGTTCTGCGTCCTCGAAGGGCAGGAGTTCTGCATCGTCCAAGGGCAAGAGTTCTGCGTCCTCGAAGGGCAGGAGTTCTGCATCGTCCAAGGGTAAGAGTTCTGCATCCTCGAAGGGCAAGAGCTCTGCATCGACGGAGGATGACGATGATGCCTTCATGTAGTTTTTAAGATGTATTCCAGTTCTATCGTTTAATTCAGATGTACTTGCATTATTAGTTTGTACTGTCATGTTTTAGGGCATTATGTTCTATCTTAATTTCATTTTGTAGTATGTAGGATGTATTTATTAAGTTCAACTGCACCGTTTAATTCATATGTACTTGTATCTTAATTATCGGTTGTAGTCTCTTTGGAAATGTAACTGGAATAACAATGTGAATTAATAGTAATATGTCTCTCGCATACATGAAGCATGTCTCATACATAAATACTGACTCATAGATGGGAATAGTCTGGAACTAACATAGATAATGACACATACATAGATAACCATATCATTGCGGGGGACGCTGACGAATCTGGGTCTTCCTTGGGCGAGGACCGGAAGGCGATAAGCGCTAAGGCGGTGGACGATGCTCACGATAACCACGACTATAGATAACCTTGTCTGTCACTGTCGGGGTCTCCTGCGACGGTGGTGGTGGTGGAGTGTGAAACACTATGTGCGAGAAGTCATAAGTGTTTGCAGCTTGGTCATCGTCATCGCCATAGCCCTCTAATCCACATACAGCACCACTAAGTATCGGTGACTGCACTGAATGCATGAACTGTTGTGACTGGTTGCCTACCGCAATATAGTAAAACATGTAAAATTAATTTGCAAACCTACAATGTCGAAAAGAATGTACAAAGTAGTTTACCTAGTTCCATTTGATGAGACCAGGAAGAGGTCCCTGGTTGAGAAGGCGATAGTTGATTCCAGGCAGAGCTCCCTGGTTGTGAAGGAGATGGCTGATGCACGGAGAGGCATGGTTGCTGCATGGAGTGTCGTGGTTCTGAACACTGCACAGAGTGTCATGGTTCTGAACGCTGGATAGAGGGGCGTGGGGGACGATGTGCCGGACGAGGAACGACAACATCCATAGATTGTCTACATGTAAGTGATGTGTATATCCCTCTTAACTTCTCATCCATACGCCTCAACCATGAGAGGTGCTCTGGCTGTGGGATAGTATCCCCCCTCTCAACTTGCTGCATTAAACGGACACCTCCTCTCGTGCCTGGACTGTCAAGTCACTCTGCACATGAAGAGTTAACCCATTGTATATGATAAGGTTATGATAAAACTACACATATGATAAGAATGACACGTACCACGTGGTGCCTCGTTCCCACAACAGATGTAGTTGGGTACATATCGCTGGTGAGAGGGGCTTCAATCTGATCAGGAGCAGCTGATGGAACCAAGTAGATCCTTATTGTATGCATGTAAGTTTGTAAATACAACCCAAATTGTCCCAGTTAAAGGGCCGAACCTCATTCCAGATATTTGTCGGCGTCGTAGTCCATTCTTGAACGTAAGGGCTAGTGCTCCAAAGCCAAATATCCATGGACTTGTTTCCTCCTACGCGACTGTACCTGAGATTGACATCTGTGTTGCATGGTTAGATATATTCTGAATGTACTGCTGACAACTTTAATATTATTACTTACTTGTGAGCGTGGTCTCGTATCCATGGAATATCTGGAATTGCAGGCTCTTGACATAGACCAAACTGTCTCATCACCCTATGAAGAGCCATCTCCTCAACCGTCACGTCGAACACCAACTTGGCCTTGGTCATCCAATAGTGCCGATCTCTAGTGCATAAGGCAGATATCCCAACTGGATACCTGGATGTTATAGTATGGTACGAGTAGGGCTCCCAGATAACTTTATCCTCGTGCAAACTATCAAACTGCACCGTGAAGGACGGGTAGCAGCCCTTCACCTGGCTATGTGTAAACTGTCTCTGTACATGACAACAAATATACATTAGTAATACTACTGCATGGCAAAAATAATCGAAAGAATTACATAATTTGAAAGTACCTCTCTCCGTGCCCAAACAGATCCCATAGTAGGCAAGTCGTCGATAGCAGACACATAAGCCCCTGTTATATCCTCCAACCCAAATGTTGTGTCAATGGAGACATATGGTCGTCCAATAGGTAATCTCTCGTATGACCAGAGCTGCAACAATAGTGGACATCCAACCAGACCTAATTTTCTACACTTCAACAAGCAACCTTTGCACAAGCCTCTGTACGTAGCTGCTAACACGGCAGAACCAAAACTCCTCTACACAATATCCCTAGGGCAACGTGTGTTAGCTATCTCTCGTGCAATACCGATGAGTCGTGCATCAACAATGGTCACGTGGTTCTCCATGAACATCGTCTTGCCGAATAACCATAGAATATATGCCTCTAGGGATCGATCAATCTGTGCGTCTGACAAATATACTGCGGGGTATCCTAATGAGACAATCTACATAGAAAACATAGGATTGTGTGAATGATGTACTATTTGTAACTAGAAAAACAACATAGTCATGTGGCCACGAAGGTTACCTGAAACTGGCTCAACCACCTAAAACGTGGCCCATGAGGATCATCGTCTAAGCCCGTAGCAGTTGGCACCGCAGCAAGAAAACGGGTCTGCATATTTGCAAGCCAGCCAGGTTCTGCCTCTAAAGGACCTATGGCATCACCGGCCAAAGGTAATCCCAACAAGTAGGCGACATCTTGTAAAGTAGGTGCCATCTCTCCCCAGGGAAAGTGAAAGGTATGTGTCTCTGGTCTCCATCTATCTACTAAGTAAGTAAGGAGTGACCTGTCGTAAGAGAATCATTTCACTTGCCTCTTTTTCAACTGCATTGGTTCACCTTCCTCATCCAAGTTTGGATGGTCAACCCACTCTTCCAACGTACCCTCAACCAGCCATGCCAAGGGTAGAAGTCCGACCCAACTTAACCTACAAAACAAAAAGAATGTAGCATGAAAAGTAAGTCATTATATGTTTCAATACCTATGTCAAACATGTAAGGCATTATATGTATCAATACCTATCAACCCATGAAGGGTGTATCATCCAGTTAGTCTTTGGGGAGCGAGTGACCAAAACGTCCAAGTTCTTGCCCGCTTGCATAAGTGCAGCTCGGTGACCTCTATCAATCGTACCATTAAGCAACAGATACGAAGACCTATCTGCAATCAAAACATAGTCCAGACGACATTACAAATTAATACATAGTTCAGACATACAAAGTAAAACATAGTCCAGATCAAATTACAAATGAAAACATAGTTCAGACATACAAAGTAAAATATAGTCCAGTCGACATTACAAATTAATACATAGTTCAGACATTACAAAGTAAAACATAGTCCAGACGATATTACAAATTAAAACATTCTCCCCCACATTATATAGCTTGTGAGTTATTCCTTCCTCGTCCACCCCTTCGGCCACGACCACGTCCGCCTCTTGCTCTCGTTGTTGCAGCCATCGATGTGGAAGCACTCGTTGATGTGGAAGCACCGTCTTTGTTCAGGTCAAGACAATATTTCATCATATGCCCATAAGCCATGCATAGCAAACATTGTCTGGTTGCTCCACCAGCTTGTGAGTTATTCCTTCCTCGTCCTCCCCTTCGACCTCGACTGCCATGACCATGTCCGCCTCTTGCTCCTGTTGTTGCAGCCATCGATGTCGAAGCACTCGTCGATGTGGAAGCACCGTCTTTGTTCAGGTCAGGACAATATTTCATCCTATGCCCATAAGCCGCGAATAGCAAACATTTTCTGGTTGCTCCACCAGCTTCAGATTGGTCCATATCATTTCGGATTCGACGGGCTTTAAGTCGACCCCTGCTTGTTCGCCGAAGTTCTGGATCCGGGATGTATACTCTCTCACCGTCGTTAACCTTGTTGAAATTGCCAACGACTCTAAACCCTGCCATCTCACTGGTCCATGTGTTGAGTACAGCCTCTTTTAAGTAGTATGGCGACACAAAGGAGACGACATCCAACTCAATCTGGCCACAGGCAGCCAACACATGTGAGCAAGGCAGGTGCAACAACTTTGGTTTGTTGCATGTACACTCACACGTTGGATAAAATTTTGTTCCCATTTTTACCTAATGCGTCTTCACCTCATTTGCAGAACCAAAACCATCGGTAGATAGTTGAACCCCATACCTCCTTTCCTGATTACCTACGAGTCTCATAGTGTGCTTCTTTGCTTTCACTATCTTCTTTGCCATGTACTCCATGACACGGCTACAGTAAGGTGTGTTCTGATTATCTATAATATGCTTCTTTGCTAACTCGTGACTATCTCTAAAATATCACAAGTGCCATGGAATACAGCCTCCACAATAGCTGTGAGTGGCAATGCTCTATTCCCTCTAAGTACAAAGTTATACACCTCTACAAGGTTGGTTGTCATGTGGACATACCTTGCTCCATGGGTGTCATGCAGCAAAGACCAATTCACATGAGGCTCTTTCTCTATCCACTCTGAAAAATCCTTTATTGCCCTCCCCTTCTTTCTCGTAGTGTTAGGAGGGTCAATTGCTGGCAAGTCACAAAGACCAACTGGCTCCTCTAGCTCCGCCATGAGTGTTGCTAATTATTGTTGGTCTTTTTCCATTTTCCTTCCTCGCACGGACCTGCTTCTTAGTAAACTCATCAAGTTTTGACCAAATAAGTTGGTATACGCTCCTGGTTCTGCTTGCACAATTTTTTAAACAAGTTCATCAACCGCTTGCTCTTGAACTGTGAGAAAAAGTTAGCCCCAAGATGGCGCATGCACCACCGCCTCTGCAAATCCTTCCAAGGTGTTGGTTCGTTCACTGTTGGATTCCTTAGTGTCTTCCCGGCCTTCAATATACCAACATGCCTATCATGAATGACACAAACGTTTGGTCGATACTTCAAGATGGCAATTTTCACTTGCCGGAAGAACCATACCCAGCTCGGAAAGTTCTCACCCTCCACAAATGCCATGGCAAGTGGAATGATTTGATTGTTTCCATCCACATCAATGGCAGTCAGGATTTGCCCTTTGTACTGACCAGTCGGGAATGTACCATCCACAAACATCACAGGAGGACAATGCCGGAAAGCTTCAATGCACATAGTGTCGGGGGGATGAACCCCGAACCGGCAATGGAACCCGGATCCTTTTCAAAAATAGCGGAGCCTGCATCGCCCCTCGAACCGGAACGCCCCTGGCTGGGTTGCTCGACCCAGCAAGGCCCACAACCCTACCAGACTCTCCGACCCGGCAAGGTACGTCGACCCAGCCTCAACAACTGGCGCGAGACAACCCAACCCGGCGCAACCAAGGCTTCCCCAACAAGCCGACCCCACCCGTGGCATGCACCGCAATCCAGCCACGGGTCACCTCCCGTCCCATCCAGGCCGTACGATGGGACGAGACTTCAATCACCAATGACCAAGACAACAGTGCTTCCACCCATGCCTATGGTCAGCCGGAGCATGGCAACAGTGCCCCTCACCTACCCATTGACCAGGGCTGGCGTGGCAGTAGTGCTCCTGCCCTAACCGATGACGGCAGCAAGCGGCAACCTGACGGGGAGCCACTGTACACGACTCGACTCAGCCACGCCCTGACGATCGGCAAGACGGCGCACAGTCCCCCTAGGCACGCAGGGCCCGCACCTAGGGGAACCCGGCGAACCACAAGCCTCCAGCGGGACCCAGCCTGAGATCCTGGACATCGACAATACGGACCCACCGACTCAGCATATTACCATTGTAACCCTGGGGGGTTGGTCTATAAAACCCCCAGGAGCCCACGCATACAGGGGCATGTGGTGTGTGATGTACGTAGAGAAAGGCAAGCAAGCATAGGACTAGCCGCCAAAGCAACACCGGAGAGAAGGCGCAGCCCAAGCCTTGGCCAGCTTCCTTCCTCCCCCCACACATCTCCAGGAGTAGCATTGTACTATCGATCATCCAACTACACTCGGTAGGACCAGGGGTGTTATCTCTCCGGAGATCCCCGAACCTGTGTATGTCCGGCGTCCCGCGCCCGCTCATGCCAACCTCGCCTCTGGAGCCCACCAGTGCCCTCATGCCAACCTCTTTAGCCATCCCTTGGCATCTGTCGTGCGCCCACCACGACAATTGGCACCCACCGTGGGGCAGCTCGAGGATCCGGCCGGGCGCATGCTTCAGATGGGGCCCTTCTCCTACTCCGACGAGTCCGTCGTGCTGGCGGACAACATCGTCGGCGCGCTCGCCGCCTCCTTCGCCGCGCTGCGCATCTCCGATGCGTTCGCGGCCGACGAGTACCCCAGCGAGGTGCTCAGCTACTCTGACTCTCCCCTCTCCCTCGGTAGTGGCATTGCCGCCGGGGTGATGGACGTCCATGTGGAGGTTTTCATCACTGGCGATGGCGCCTCCTCCTCGTCGAGCAAGACGAGGAAGGCCGCGGAGGCCAGGACCGCTGCGGAATGGACCGAGCCGTCCAATCTGCTGCATGCCATGATGCAGAGCCTCCGCATCCCCATTGACACCGACGTCGACGCCACCAACATTGCCGAGGCCCGATCTCAGCTCGAGGAAAGGCGCCAGCAGATGCTGGACCTGTGCGAGACGCTCGCCGCCACCAAGCATCGCCTGGCGGCTGCTCAGCTGGAGCACGACGCCGCCCACGGATTCGCGCCCGCCGCGGCCGAGCCAAGCCGGGTCGCCGATGTGCGTACCCGGGGAGGAGCGATCGGCCGGGCCCTCGGCGCCGTCCGAACCGTCTATGAGACCCCAGTGAAGAACATGCGCGCTGCCCAGGCAGCCGCAGTAGTCCTGGACCGGCTCACGGGTGAAGAGCTGCAGGAGTGCATCGGGCGGATGCGTGAGTTCCTCAACGCAGCCAACACCCAGCAGGATCGCCTCAACCAACTCGCCAAGCCGGCGGGATCCGGCTCCGCCCGCCTTGACGGACCCAATGAACATATGCACACGGCTTCCTCGCCGCCCAGCGAGGCGCACTCTGGCCAAGCTTGGACTTGGCGCAACCCTGCCGTCGCAGCCGCCGATGTCCTGGGCGACGAGCCCGCCCCGGAGACCCAGCGCGGATCCGGCCAGCATGGCCGGAGTCCGGCTACGATAGACCCGGCCCCTCGGGGCCTGGCCGCCAGTCGACTCGGCCCGCGCGCCATCTACGACACCGACGCTCGCCACCTTCTCGATCAGCTCGCTCGCTCCCTGGAGGTGGAGGAGGGTGGCGCTATCGGGCCGGCGTGCTTCGGTCCACGCATTCGGGAGGAGCCCTTCCCCAAAGGGTTTATGCTCCCCCGTGACACCCCCAAGTACAACGGGACTGTGAAGCCGGAAGACTAGCTCACCGACGACACCACGGACATTGGCATCACCGGTGCCAATCGCCGTCTCGCCGTGCGCTACGCACCGTTCATGCTCTAGGGGTCGGCCCGCACGTGGTTGAACAGTCTACCAATGGACAGCATCAACGTGTGGGTCGATTTCGAGGAGGCCTTCATCCACAACTTCACGGGGACCTACAAGCGACCCGGTCGCCCTAGCCAGCTCGCCATGTGCGTGCATGGGCCGACGGAAACCGGTCGCGAGTACCTCGCACGCTGGACCAAGCTCCAAAACAGCTGCGAGGGCGTCCATGAAGTCTAGGCGATCCAGTACTTCGTCAGCGGGTGCCGAGACGGCACCCTCCTCAAGCACAAGCTCTTACGCTCCGAGCCGGCCACCATGGCCGCGCTCATGGTAACGGCAGATAAATACGCCAACGCCGACTCCGCCATGATGATCTAGGTGGCACTAGACGAAGCCAGTAAGGCAAAGCCGGTTCCTCCCCCGAAGCCGGCCGGCGGCAGCATCACCAGAACAACAAGCGCAAGGCCGACCAGCTGGGGCAGCGTCACGACAACTGGCTTGTCACGGCCGTCGAGCCCGCGACGGACCCGGCGGTGAAGCGCCGGCAAACCGGCAAGATGGCATGCCAACCCGCCATGAGTTTCGAAGAGATGCTCGACGCCTCATGCAAGCACCACAGCGGTGCAAGACCCTCCACGCACACGCTTCGGCAGTGCGCCATCACCAAGCGCATCATGAGGGGCTACGTCCCGCCTCCTCTGGCTCCGGCTCCAGCTCCAGGTGCGGGACGCCGCCTCTGCCTCCACCGCCGCCTCCCACTGGCAGCGCGATGCGCAAGGACGCCTACCCGGACCAGAACACAGCCTACATAATCTTCACCAGCCTCGGCGATGACAAGCGCAGCGAGCACCTCCTTCGGCAGGAGGTGAACACCGTCGTCCCAGCCAAGCCGGAGTTCATGCATTGGTCGGATCGCCCGATCACCTGGACCCAGGAGGATTACTTGGCGGTCATGCCGAGTCCGGGTGGTTAAGCCCTCGACCTCAACCCAACCATCATCGCGCGGCGCACATGCAAGTTCCCCCGAGTCCTCATCGACGGCTGCAGCAGCATCAACATCCTCTACCGCGACGCAATGACCAAACTCGGCCTCAAGGCCGAGGACCTGGAGCCAACCCGGACGATCTTCCACGTCATCATGCTCGGCCTCTCCTCCTCTCCCATTGGCAGGGTCCGGCTCGATGTCCTGTTTGGTGATAGCAGCCACTTCCGGCATGAACCAATTTGGTTCGAGGTCGTTGACCTGTCTAGCACGTATCATGCGGTGCTGGGCCAGCCCGCGCTCGCCAAGTTCATGGCGGTTCCCCACTACGCGTATCTGAAGATGAAGATGCCGGGTCCCAAGGGCCTCATCACCATCACCGATGATTACCGCAAGTCCCTGGAGTGCGCTCGAGACGGTGCCATGTTGGCCGAGTCGCTGGTCATTGCCGAGGAGCAGCGCCAGCTCGACCGGATCGTTGCCTTGGCAGGCGAGGCATCCGCTGCATCAATCCCGGTCAAGGACCCGGCCGACGAAGCCGCCTTCAGGCCCTCCAAGGAAACCAAGAAAGTGAAGCTCAACCCGGAAGACACCAATTGCAGCAAGTACATTGTCATAGGCGCTTGCCTCGATAGCAAATAGGAAGGCGAGCTCGTCGACTTCCTTCGTGAGAATCGGGATATCTTCGCATGGACCCCAAGGACATGCCGGGTATTCCGAGGAAGTACGCCGAGCACAAACTTCACGTCCGCAAGGACGCCAAGCCTGTCCTCAACCCCTCCGACGATTTTCCGAAGAGAAGAGAAGAACCATTGGTGAAGAGGTCCCCAAGCTTTTGGCGGCCGGCTTCATAATGGAAGTGTTTCACCCTGAGTGGCTGGCCAATCCAGTCCTCGTCCTGGAGAAGAACAAGACCTGGTGCATGTTTATCGACTACACCAGCCTCAACAAGGCCTGTCCCAAGGATCTGTTCGCTCTCCCGCGGATCGACCAAGTCATCGACTTGACCGCCGGGTGCGAGCTCCTGTCCTTCTTGGACGCCTACTTCGGCTACCACTAGATCAAGCTGGACTCGACCGATGCCCTGAAGACGTCCTTCATCACGCCCTTTGGGGCGTATTGCTACATCACCATGTCATTCGGCTTGAAGAACGCCGTCACCACCTTCCAACACTGCATGCAGAAATGCCTGCTGCCGCAACTCGGCCGCAATATCCACGTGTACGTGGACGACATCGTGGTGAAGACCAAGCAGCACCTGATGCTTCTTGACAATTTGAAGGAAACATTCGCCAACCTCCGCGAATACAAGGTCAAGCTTAACTCGGAAAAGTGCGTCTTCGGCGTCCCGGCCGGAAAGCTACTCGGCTTCGTCGTCTCGGAACGTGGCATTGAGGTGAACCCGGAGAAGATCAAGGCCATCGAGCGCATGCGCAAGCCGGCTCGGCTGCGCGATGTCCAGAAGTTCACCAGATGCTTGGCCTCGGTCAGCCGGTTTCTAAGTCGACTGGGCGAGAGGACGCTACCCATGTACCAGCTGATGAAGAAGACGAGCCCGTTTGAATGGAATGACAAGGCAGACGAGGCCTTCCAAGACCTCAAGTGCATGCTCTCCACCGCACAAGTCGTGGCCACGCCAACCGACAAAGAGCCGCTGTTGCTCTAGATAGTCGCAACCTCGCGGGCTGTCAGCATGGTGCTGGTGGTCAAGCAACCAGAGAAGGGCAAGATCCAAGCCGTCTAGTGCCCGGTCTAGAGTGAGGTGCTCTCCATCTCCGAGCAGAACTACCGGCACTACCAGAAGATGTGTTACGGCGTGTACCTCACTGCCAAGAAGCGAGCCTCCTGGCGCTCAGCCGTTCGGCCATCTACCAGCAAGGCCTGAGGCACTACCACAGCAAGAAGATCAAACCCCTCGCGTTCCACGAGGGCGACCTCGTCCTTCGACTTGTCCAAGAGCAAGTAGGCCAGCACAAGTTGTCCCCTCCATGGGAGGGCCCATTCATCGTAAGCAGGGCCTTGCGCGACCGCAACGCCTACTACCTCATCGACGCACGCAAGTCAAAGAAGTGCAAGAAAGGACACCGCCGGTGAAGAAACGACCTGGCCGTGGAACGCGGAACTCCTCCGCTCGTTTTACAGTTAGCCGCACGAGTGTATGTATCGTCGGCTTTTGTAAACGCATGAAACTATGGGGTCCCCGAACAAGACTTGGGGGCTGCCTTTTGTCGACCAATTTATTGTATCCCTATCTTCCTGCATCACTATACCACTGAACCCGGCCACCGGTCTGACTCGCTCGACCCTGGGGCTTGGGGGCAGGCCGGCTCGAGACCATCACCACGACCAAGTCCACCACCGCGAGCTCTACCACCACCACGGCCAAGACCACCACCACGAGCTCTACCACCACCACGGCCTCTTGTAAGTCCTAGTTGACTCCCTCTTTGTTGCCTAGATCCTCTTTGGCTACCATTTGGTTGCCTTGGCACTTGTTGGCTACCACTTGGTTGGCTTGGCACTTGTTGGCTACCACTTGGTTGGCTTGGCACTTGTTGGCTACCACTTGGTTGGCTACCTTGTGTAGCTCCTTGTTGGCTTGTGCTTGCATCATTTTTCTTGGACCTTTTTCATGGTTTTGTACATTTTCTTTTGTTGTGGCCGTGACCTTTGCATTCCCCACAACGGGAGCTCTCACGAGGCTCTTGGAATTGGTCGTTGCCCGCTTCGCGGCAGCCACCATGACCCCATCCATCCATGTCGCCTCGGAGACGCTTTGTCTTATGTCTACCCTGTTTAACAACCTTCAACTCTAGATCCGGTCATAGTTGAACTCCATGGTACTCTGACCATTGTGATTGGTCAAAGTATGGGTGAAACGGGGAGCCCATGTTTTCTTAACCGTCTGGATTGAGAACTCCGACTCCCTCATGGTGAGGGGGTGGTTGACATCCACATTCCTAACACGATCGGCAGTATACAAGTGTGAGCATGGGAGATGAAGCAACAAAGGCCTCTGATACGTCTCCAATGTATCTATAATTTTTGATTGTTTCATGCCATTATATTACCCGTTTTGGATGTTTATGGGCCTTACTTTACACTTTTATATCATTTTTGGGACTAACCTACTAACCGGAGGCCCAGCCCGTATTGCTATTTTTTTTGCCTATTTCAGTGTTTTGAAGAAAAGGAATATCAAACGGAGTCCAAACGGAATGAAACCTTCGGGGGCGATTTTTTTGGAACAAACGTGATCCAAAGGACTTGGAGTGCAAGTCAAGACGCAATCGAAGAGGACACAAGGGTGGAGGGCGCCCCCCCCCTACTAGGCGCGCCCCCTATCTTGTGGGCCCCTCGGGCATCCACCGACCTACTTCTTCCTCCTATATATACCCACATACCCCGAGAACATCAGAGGCCACCATGAAAAACTATTTCCACCACTATAACCTTATGTATCCGCGAGATCCCATCTTGGAGCCTTCGCCGGCGCTCCGGTGAAGGGGGAATCGACCATGGAGGGCTTCTACAGCAACACCATAGCCTCTCCGATGAGTTGTGAGTAGTTTACCATAGACCTTCGGGTCCATAGTTATTAGCTAGATGGCTTCTTCTCTCTCTTTGGATCTCAACACCATGTTCTCCTTGATCTTCTTGGAGATCTATTCGATGTAACTCCTTTTGCGGTGTGTTTGTCGAGATCCGATGAATTGTGGGTTTATGATCAAGTTTATCTATGAGAAATATTTGAATCTCCTCTGAATTTTTTTATGTGTGATTAAGTTATCTTTGCAAGTCTCTTCGAATTATCAATTTGGTTTGGCCTACTAGATTGATCTTTCTTGCAATGGGAGAAGTGCTTAGCTTTGGGTTCAATCTTGCGGTGTCCTTTCCCAATGACAGCAGGGGCAGCAAGGCACGTATTGTCTTGATGCCATCGAGGATAAAAAGATGGGGGTTATATCATATTGCATGAGTTTATCCCTCTACATCATGTGATCTTTCTTAATGCGTTACTCTGTTCTTTATGAACTTAATACTCTAGATGCATGATGGATAGCGGTCGATGTGTGGAGTAATAGTAGTATATGTAGGCAGGAGTCTGATGAAGCTATGTACCTAGGGTAGGGTCATGGACCTGTCCAAACTACCCCACCCAAGGACATCTCTAGAAGAAACCACCTTCAATCGACTCAGGAGTGTTCCACTCGACGGACTCGAGGACACTCGACCATGATACCAGCCACTCGACCATGAAGCCAACCACTCGACAGCCAGGAGATCAAAGTCACTCTGCATGTAACGGTCTGTCATTAATTAGTCTTTATGGTCTTCATAACACTTTATGTGGGCGTTACCAGTAACCCCCGGTCTTAATGTACTTTAAACCTTGCATAACTGAGGGCTGGAGGGGTCTGGCGAACTCTATATAAGCCACCCCCCTCCTCAGTGTAAAGGGTTCGCACCCCTGTAACTCATACGCATATAATCCAGTCGACCGCCTCTGGGCTCCGAGACGTAGGGCTGTTACTTCATCCGAGAAGGACCTGAACTCGTAAAACTCTTGCGTATACAACTACTCCATAGCTAGGATCTTGGCTCTCCATTAGTACCCCCCTACACTACTGTCAGACTTAGAACCACGGCAGTTGGCGCCCACCGTGGGGTAGGTGTCTTAGCGACTTATTGGAGAAGTTGCAATTTTTCCGATCTCCTTCATCATGGTTTCAGGCGGAGTTTTGGTCGAGGGCCGCGAGATCCGTCTTGGCGCGCTCACGTTTGTCACCGACGACTCTGCTTGGCTTCTAGAGGCTCCGCTCGACATCGACACGCTCCCAGTCCGCGGAGCGACGCACTTTCGTGCGTGCGTCCACGGCGTCCTCCTGCGGCAACCGTCGACCCAGTATCGGTCGGTCATGTCACTACAAGAAATATGTCAACTTATGACCACCACTATTGGTCACTGAAAGGTCACGAATTTCCATTTATGACCTTTTTGTGACCAAAAACAGAAGGTCAAAAGCTGGCCGTCGTAAACTGACTATAGCGACCTTTCTTCTGGAATGGTCAAAGACGTTTACGACCAAAATATTCCTACTGTGGCGTTTTGGTCACTAGCAACCTCCCCAGGCCACGTAGGCATCCAGCATGGCAAGCTGATGTGGCACAAGATTCAGTCCGGTCCGGTTTGGTGTTCTACATGGGCCGAGCCCATTAATTCGGCCTTTTTAGTTATCATTTTTTTGTCATTCCGGTCTGCTACATGGGCCTGGCCTAATATTTCAGCCTTTTTTGTTTTTGGGTCAAGGCCTTTCTGGCTCAACGGTATGTATTTTTTTAGGAGATGGGTCCAGTACTCAAATGGGTCCCGATTGTCATGTTCTAATATGTGGGTCCATGTTTTCTATTCATCGGTAAATAAATAACCAATATTCAAATCAAAACAACCAGAAAGCACAGATAATACTTCAAATATCAGCCAAAATAAGTCTGTTACATCATATAACTTAGATACAATGGTAATCACAGCCACAAGCTCTACAAGTCTCTACAAGTGTAATCGCAACCACAAGCTCTACAAGTGCCCTTTGACAACTTCAAGTAGCCCTTCGGTTTCTATCAGTCCCGATTTGAGGAACACACCAGGCTTCAGGGTCTTCTCCATAGTGTCGACCAAGTGCAAATTTAATCATCGGCATCAGAGTGATGCACCTGAACATGGCAGGAAAAAGGATTACCTGCCAATAGCCAAATTTATACAAGATATCAGCCTTTCAGTGGTGTAGAATATCAGAGAACCATGCTTCAGCATTACAGGGCATGGAAACGTAAAATGCAATTTTTTCACAAAAGGCGTACAATCGCAAATTTATTATCCACAAAATTAAATTGGAAAAAACAAGTGAAACAGTGAAGTGCATGTCAGCCTTAGTGTTCCTATTTCCTACAAATGACTGAGACCATGGTGTTTCAACCTTTTGTAGAACACTATTCTATAACAATATATATTGAGCATGCTACAGCAGAAGCTTGAATTTATGGTTTCTATACTTCTACATTATACATCCTCAGTAATATAGAACTTTTTGCTACATACTGTACACGGCAATAGGAGAAAATTTCTAATAAATTCATTACACGCTTGCCAATAAAAACGAAAAGTTAACTACACACCAGGGAACATAAACTTGAGAGGTTGAGATCAAGGCCTATCAACTACATCATATATATGCATTAAAAAAGAAGGCCATATGGACGACCAATGCATCATAATTATCAGTTTTAAACACTACAGGACCAGAAAGTAGGTGCTACTTCAAGTTTTAGAACTCAACCATTCATCAGTAATAGTAGCAATTTAATCTTACTAAAGATAGGCACTACAGCCAGAACTTACACGCAAAGATCCTGGAATTTTATGCACAACACCAGCAGATTAGCTATATGAACACAATACCAGAATTTTATGCATCATGAATGAAGAAATCAAAATAGGATGCTTCGCTTTACTTGTGTGCGGAGGATAAGCAAAAGTAGCAGCACATGCTTTTCCTATTTGCTTTGCTTTCCTATTAGCATCTCTGGTCAATCAAACAGGATGCAGCAAGTGATTACATTAACCCCGATTCAAATATTTGAAGTACTGGACAATCATTTCATGCAGCCATTCATAAACATACTACTACAAGGGAATTACAACTTTTATTTTAAGCATAATGTTTAAGTACGTAAACTTTCCTCAAGAGTCCCTACACACTACTACTTAACTACTATACGTGCATAGTACTCTGTCAGTAAGCAGCAGAGGAGATTGAAACGTAAGGACCATGTGTGTGTGTGTAGAAAACACACACGATAAACACTGAACATCACTAGTCACCCTACACATAGCAAGCTTCAGATGTTTAGAACACATCAACATGTTGAGCAGTTAGGGAATCACGAGAAGGAAGTAGGAGGGTGGATCACGATGGTCTCACCTTGTTGCCATCGTCCTCATCCAACCCCAGCGACCAAGTACACATCCAAGCCAGTTCACGAATCCATGGGTGCTAGCTTGCCTACCAGCACCAGCATTGTGCCCCTGGATGCCACAAAAACAACCTGACTTGTAAGCATAGATAGAGAAGAACTAAAGCGAAACAACACACTAATGCTACAATGCCTCCGAGTATAATCTTAATATAGCCAGCAACACTTAAAAGAAATAATATCTATAGAAGATTCGATACAAAGTAGAACAGTTGTACTTGGCAATGCACACATAGCTACTGGTAACTGGTTATTTTGGTTCGTTGTCATCAAATTAAAAAAGAACCAAAGGAACATACAAAGAGTACAAGAACAAACAAAGCTCATTGTCTCATTTCATTTTAGCTAACAGAATGTTGTGACAGCAAATGTGAAATGCTTGATGATCTACATGAATTCACATTTAGAAGGAAATAACTGAAACTACTCATCATTCATGAACATACATATGTAATCTTAATCTATGAAATTACTGCAGAAAGAACTACTGTAATGGACCATTCATCAACATACATCTATAATCTTAATCTTTTGATATTGTGTTGGAAAGAAAGAACTACTGCAGATTCATAGTACAATGAAGGAACTGCTGTTGAACTGAAAATACTGCAGAACCAACACCAAACAGCTATTGCAGACAACACTGACAAAGAAGGAGACCGGGGTTGCACTCGCAATGCGCTAGCGTGTAGACCAGGGTTCAGTAATAGGAAACAACTGAATATGACATAAGGATGCAACAAAACTAACATGACAGGGTAACATGGCATTCAGCTACCCCAAACCATCTAGATCCCAAAATCCGGGGCATTTCCCACTCCCAAATCGCTGCATCCTCCAACTTAAAAGGATGCAAACACTTGACAGTAACTCCATCCTAGCTATGTAATTCAAGTTCAGCAACAGAAAACAAAACCGCTGGATATGATAGTGGGATGCAACAAAATTAACATGACACGGCACGAGGACGAAATAAACAAGTTCTAACTGAGATGCACAAAACAGTCTACTGCCTCAACCCATCTGAACCCCGAATCCTAGTACCAGCAATTCAATCGAGTAGAGAGGAGGAGAGGACGAGCTCACCTACAGCCAGAATAAGATCTATGGCTGATACATCCCGACAAGCAGCCATGGTCGAGCACTCCCTCCCGAGGCGCCATCCATCCTTGTTGTCCAGTCTATCTACAATCCATCCTTCCTCCTGCATACCTACAATCGAAGAACAGAGCAGAGTTAGAGAGAGAGAGGGGGGGAGAGAAAGAGCAGGGGATGGAGTCACTGGAGGAGAGCTCGAGTACCCCATGGCCACCAGGCGGAATAGCACCATCCAGGGGCTAAGCCACGTGTGAGGGCGCGGCAGATGTCGGGGAGGAGCTGCCAAAGTCGCCGGAGCTGTGCTGACGATGGATCTGGAAGGGAGGCAGCGCAGATGTGTCTGATTTGATCTGGGCGGGGCGGGGCACACCGGCGTCAGCCAGGCCCAGCCGCGAGAACGCCTCTGCCAGGCACACCGGCGTCAGATCCGCCTGCTCCCTCTGCTCCTCCTCCTCCCCCGGCGCCGCCTCGCCGGCCTCGCGTCCGGTCGCCATCTCGCCTCCGCTCGCTTTTCTCTTCGGGTTGGTGAGCTGGTTGGTTCGGTTGGGTGGTGAGGGAAGGGGAAGGGCGAGAGGAGGAGGGCGTGGGAGAGACCATGAACGACGGCGAGCTCCGCCGGAGGGAGGTGGCGGTGGCGGCGATGGATCTGGAAGGGAGGCGGGGATGGATTGGGTTGCGGGGCTCGCGGTGAGGTGAGACGAGGGAGAGATGGTGAGGGGAGGGAGGGACGAGGTCGGCAGCGGTGGGTGAGGAGGACGGCAAGGTCGGCGGTGAGTGAGGAGGAAGGTGAGGTCGGCGGTGGATCGGGAGGCGGCGGAGTGAGATTGGATCCGGAGGTGGCTGCGGCGGCGAGCAGATGGGGGAGAAGGGTGCGATAGGGGAAGGGGTGTGATGTGAGCTAGGGTTTGTGCTGCGGTGGGGTGGATGGACGGATGGATGGACGGATGGATGTGGGATGGTGAGATGGATGGATGGATAGATGAGTGCCATGTCATCGATCCGTGGGAATGGTTCTGATTGGTTCGGAAAATCAATGATTTAAAAGAGTTTCCAAGTACAAAAACTAGAGGGATTTTGTGAAGTAGCTATCAAAAATATTTTGCAAAAGGGTACCACACAAATTTTCACTAGAGTTAGACCACATTTTATGGATAAGGACCAATTTGTACGCATTTCTCATCTTTCTAGCTATTTTAAATCATTTTTCGAGTGCCCCAAATGATGTTTTTTTGTGAAGAACCTACCAAATAATTATTGCAAAATTGCACCAAATCATTTTTCTAAAATACTAGGTCATATTTAACGCATAATTGACCAAATGATTGGGTGTAAAAAGTTTTGATCCACATCTGGTGAAAAAGACAAATTTCCGCTGATTCAGTTGGAAGCGGGTCAAATTTGAACTGCAGCTGCCTCATAGTTTGCTATTTATTTTTTCCAAAAATCATTTCTAGTTACATAAGGACCTATTTAATCAGATAAACACCAAAAAAAATTCCAAGATTCAACCACTAGCTAGGAACGGTCATTCCCGCCGTTTTGACCGCATTTTGGAACGGGCATAAAAAATTCAAAAAAAATCAAAAAATTGGGAAACCTTCGCATTGTGTCATCATATGTGGCCAAGTTCCTAGGAAAAATAACAAACTTGTAATACGGCAATTATTTTAAAAAAGTGTTCTCAGAAACGAGCTATCATGTGTGGAGATCAATGGCTTTCAAGCCAAATGATCAATCTTATGGCCACATTCATGGCATAGTTTGTTCAAATAATCTCATATTGTGCACAAGGGTGCATATTGGAATGGCAAACAATGTTTCCTAAGGAAGTTTTCATTTTCGTTGGACGAAAAAACCATTTTCCATTTTTCGAGTGCCCGAAAGGAGGTTTTTTTGTGAAGGAACTACCAAATAATTGTTGCAAAATTGGACCAAATCATGTTTATAAAATACTAGGCCATATTTAATGCACAATTGACAAAATAGTTGGGTGTAAATTTTTTTGATCCACCTCTCGTGAAAAAGACAAATTTCTGCCGATTCAGCTGGAAGCGGGTCAAATTTGAACTGCAGCTGCCTCATAGTTTGCTATTTATTTTTTCCAAAAATCATTTCTAGGTACATAAGTATCTATTTAATCAGAGAAACACCAAAAAAGTTCCAAGATTCAACCACTAGCTAGGAACGGTCATTCCCGCCGTTTTGACCACATTTTGGAACGGGCATAAAAAATTCAAAAAAAATCAAAAAATTGGGAAACCTTCGCATTGTGTCATCATATGTGGCCAAGTTCCCAGGAAAAATAACAAACTTGTAATACGACAATTATTTTAAAAAAGTGTTCTCAGAAATGAGCTATCATATGTGGAGATCAATGGCTTTCAAGCCAAATGATCAATCTTATGGCCACATTCATGGCATAGTTTGTTCAAATGATATCACATTGTGCACAAGGGTGCATATTGGAATTCCAAACAATGTTCCCAAAGGGAGTTTTCATTTGCTTTGCACGGAAAATTCCTTTTCCATTTTTCGAGTGCCCAAAATGAGGTTTTTTTCTGAAGGACCTACCATATATTTGTTGCAAAATTGTACCAAATCATTTTTATAAAATATTAGGACATATTTAATGCACAATTGACAAAATGGTTGGGTGTCAAAAGTTTTGATCCACCTCTGGTGAAAAAGACAAATTCCCGCCGATTCAGTTGGAAGCGGGTCAAATTTGAACTGCAGCTGCCTCATAGTTTGCTGTTTATTTTTTCCAAAAATCATTTCTAGGTACATAAGTATCTATTTAATCAGAGAAAAATCAAAAGTTTTCCAAGATTCAACCACTAGCTAGGAACGGTCAAGCCCGCCGTTTTGACCGCATTTTCAAACGGGCATAAAAAATTAAAAAAAAATCAAAAAATTGGAAAACCTTCGCATTGTGTCATTATATGTGACCAAGTTTCCAGGAAAAATAATAATCTTGTAATACAGAAATTATTTTAGAAAAGTGTTCTCATAAATGAGCTATCATGTGTGAAGATTCATGGATTTCAACCCAAATGCTCAATCTCATGGTCACATTCATGGCATAGTTTGTTAAAATGATCTCATATTGTGCACAAGGGTGCATCTTGGAATTCCAAACAATGTTGCCAAAGGGAGTTTTCATTTTCTTTGCACGGAAAATTCATTTTCCATTTTTCGAGTGCCCGAAATGAGGTTTTTTTGTGAAGGACCTACCATATATTTGTTGCAAAATTGTACCAAATCATTTTTATAAAATATTAGGACATATTTAATGCACAATTGACAAAATGGTTGGGTGTAAAAAGTTTTGATCCACCTCTGGTGAAAAAGACAAATTCCTGCGATTCAGTTGGAAGCGGGTCAAATTTGAACTGCAGCTGCATCATAGTTTGCTATTTATTTTTTCCAAAAATCCTTTCTAGGTACATAAGTATCTATTTAATCAGAGGAAAATCAAAAGTTTTCCAAGATTCAACCACTAGCTAGGAACGGTCAAGCCCGCCGTTTTGACCGCATTTTCAAACGGGCATAAAAAATTAAAAAAATCAAAAAATTGGAAAACCTTCGCATTGTGTCATTATATGTGACCAAGTTTCCAGGAAAAATAATAATCTTGTAATACAGAAATTATTTTAGAAAAGTGTTCTCATAAATGAGCTATCATGTGTGAAGATTCATGGATTTCAACCCAAATGCTCAATCTCATGGTCACATTCATGGCATAGTTTGTTCAAATGATCTCATATTGTGCACAAGGGTGCATCTTGGAATTCCAAACAATGTTGCCAAAGGGAGTTTTCATTTTCTTTGCACAGAAAATTCAATTTCCATTTTTCGAATGCCTGAAATGAGGTTTTTTTGTGAAGGACCTACCATATATTTGTTGCAAAACTGTACCAAATCATTTTTATAAAATATTAGGACATATTTAATGCACAATTGACAAAATGGTTGGGTGTCAAAAGTTTTGATCCACCTCTGGTGAAAAAGACAAATTCTCGCCGATTCAGTTGGAAGCGGGTCAAATTTGAACTGCAGCTGCCTCATAGTTTGCTATTTATTTTTTCCAAAAATCATTTCTAGGTACATAAGTATCTATTTAATCAGAGAAAAATCAAAAGTTTTCCAAGATTCAACCACTAGCTAGGAAAGGTCAAGCTCGCCGTTTTGACCGCATTTTCAAACGGGCATAAAAAATTAAAAAAAATTAAAAAATTGGAAAACCTTCGCATTGTGTCATTATATGTGACCAAGTTTCCAGGAAAAATAATAATCTTGTAATACAGAAATTATTTTAGAAAAGTGTTCTCATAAATGAGCTATCATGTGTGAAGATTCATGGATTTCAACCCAAATGCTCACTCTCATGGTCACATTCATGGCATAGTTTGTTCAAATGATCTCATATTTTGCACAAGGGTGCATCTTGGAATTCCAAACAATGTTGCCAAAGGGAGTTCTCATTTTATTTGCACGGAAAATTCATTTTCCATTTTTCGAGTGCCCGAAATGAGGTTTTTTGTGAAGGACCTACCATATATTTGTTACAAAACTGTACCAAATCATTTTTATAAAATATTAGGACATATTTAATGCACAATTGACAAAATGGTTGGGTGTCAAAAGTTTTGATCCACCTCTGGTGAAAAAGTCAAATTTGAACTGCAACTGCCTCATAGTTTGCTATTTGTTTTTTCCAAAAATCATTTCTAGTTACATAAGTACCTATTTAATCATAAATACATTGTTTGGTGGTGATACGTCGAGGTTTGGGCGGTGGCCGAGGGCCCCAACTCTAGAGCGCGTAAACTCGCATGCCCGTCGCGTGGTCACCGCGTGACCGTGGCGTTGCCTTGTGTTCTGGGCAGCCTAGGCATGTCTAGTGGGTTGAGCACTCCCCAGGTAGGTGCTAGGAACAAAATTACAACATAAGATTTTCACGAGGAGACCGATCGATGCTCAAACATGAATTAGCGGCCAAGTGTTTGATTAGAGGTACGGGAAATGTACATGGCTAATGGGCGTGAGTTTTGGCTGAGGATGATCAGTTACTAAGAAGACCGTCTTCACAAATTTCCAGCTCAAAAGGAGGAGCCTAGGTGGTACTTGCTTTGCAAACCACCACACTGGGCATAAATACGAATGTTGAAGCTCGGCTCAAAATAATGAATGGATTGAGCTGGCATTTGGTGGATGATCGTTATTTGGTCATAGGAAAGCACTGTAGAAAATGGATACTATTTGGACATGCCAAAGTGGTACTTCCTTCACAAACTGTTACTCTGAATAGAATAGGAAAATGAATATTTTTGAATTATTTTTGAACTAGGCAAGGAAGATTTTTACATATTTGATGAAGATATGACCCAAAGAATTTATGAGATTTTTTTTGGGAATTTTGGGAATGATAGAAATATAGGTTGCTTCACAACCTAGGGCAAAAACTGCCACATGGACATGACACATAGGCAAAACTGATGAGATGGCGCCTAGTCATCACAACCCACCACAATCTACAAGGTTATGACCATCTATATTGGTCATTAACAACTAGAAATAAGGCAGTGGACTAGCACTGTTTGCTTTGTGACCATTTCGTGTAAGGAAATTACGACCTTTCTGACCAAAATGGTCGCAATGGTTTAGGGTTTGAAGCCCCCTGAACAGCTTTTGACCAATTGGTCTAAAATGGTCATAAATTTATGACCAATTCTTCGAGGGTTACTGACAGAAGGTCATAAGTTGACATATTTCTTGTAGTGTGTGTCATCCTCCCTCCCTGCTTCCCGCCGGTGCAAGTGCTCCGGTCGGTCGAGGCTTCAGCGATGGGTGAGGCATGCGGTGGCCCGCCAGTCGGCCACCCCCCAAGTTGCGGCAATCGAGCCCGACGAATCTCTCTACGGCCTGTTCGACCTATCGACTGGCTCCGCAGAGAGTACATCCGAGTGCGATAGCAGTGATCCAGCGGTGGAGATCCTGATGGTCGATGGACCACGTGGTCCTCCCGGATTTCCCGGCGCCGACGAAGGCGATGGCGGAGGCGATCCGTCGCATGCCCATGAAGAGTAACTCCCCGAGCCCCTCAATTCGCTGCAGAGGGAAGAACTTCGCCGTCGGAACATGGATGCACTTCACACTCCTATTGTTGGAGAAACCCCTAAGGCTCGTGCCTTAGAGGACGCGCGTTTGGCCAACTTGGCTGAGCGCACTCGACTGGAGAACCTTCAGCGAGCAATCGACGAGCGTGCGCGGCAACGGGTTTCGGACTCCAGTCGACGTCAGCTCTTTCCACCACCGACTCTGGTATATCGAACTCCGATTCAGAATATAGTAGCTGCGGCCCGTATAGCAGAGTCAATCCAGCCTTCCCAGTCAGAGGCTGGCAGAGGTTTGATGCAGATCAGAGATTTGCTCCGGGCAGCAGGAGATCAAAATTCAGTTGTATGGGCTATCCTGGTGTTGGTGTGTTAGTTGAAGAAAGATGATATCTTCATTGATTGGTCCCTGTGATCAGTTGTTGCACCTATTGTCTTATAAAAACTTTGATTTGAGTATGGGCTATCGTCAAATCGAATCAGAACCAACGATGTTCGTAATGTTGTCTTACTCGTGGTTGATCCCTCGAGCTTACACCATTACATCCTTTGGTCTGACCAGTGCTATCACCTTGTTCACATAATTATGGAATTCCATTTATATGGAAACCTGGATGAATTGTCGTTGAGCCCAGCGACAACATCCTTGTATTTTCCATAATTTTGTTGAACATCCAGCTAGTATTGGAAACTTCTATAAGCATTGTCTTCATGTCCCATGCATGAAGCACATGCCCGGATGAAAGAAGTGACTTCCTCTAATTCATGTGCATTTGATGCAAGTTGCCGCCGTGGATTCGAGAAAGTCAATGTTGCTTTCTTTGGAACCATCCCAAGTCAGTCATGTATACGTGCGAAGTATTTTGTAAGCTGTCAGGACCCCGACTCAATGCCACATCGATCTAGCATGTAACACCTCATATCACTTTGCGGCCTCACGCACGGTATCCCCACCGGTGTCGCCTTACCTTTGCCCGGGACCGTTTGCGTCTTTTGGCACACGTATATGATAGTGTCGCTAGCATCCATATGATAAGGAGCCCGGGCTGACATGGCTAGTCGTAAACCCAAAGTGGCACAAACTTACAGGGACAGGCATCCATGACCCAACATCGAACGTGTCGGTCATCAGCGAGTGAATCCAGGCTGTAGCACTGGGCTAGCAGGACTCCGGTGAACCGGGCTGTAGCGGGCTAACAGGACTCCGGTATTCATCGCGTGACATTTCCTCGAAGGGACAGACACAGGAACGAAGAAGGACACATGCCGGCCAACCTAAGTGTTCCGGAGCAGTAGCAAGCTACCATGGCTCAATGGAAGCACTAGGAGACATTTCCCGGTAAGAGAGGCTACTAAGGATAAACAACTAGATAGTCAGATCCCACACATACCAAGCATTTCAATAACATACACACAATATGCTCGATATGTGCAAATACAACATGGCATCACAACATGACTCTACAACTCAAGTATTTTATTCAATAGGCTCCGAGGAGCGAGATATTACAAACATGGGTCTCATGACCCAACATTCAGAGCAAACAAGTCAAGCACAAGCGGAAAGCTCAACATGTCTGAGTACAGACATCTACAAAAGAAAAAGGCTGAGAAGCCTGACTGTCTATCAGATCCTGCCGAGGGCACAAGATCGTAGCTGAGGTAACAAGCTAAATGTCGAAGTCCACGCGGTACTACTAGCGAGACTGAAGTCTCTCTGCAAAAATATAAATTAAGCAACGTGAGTACAAATGTACCCAGCAAGACTTACATCAGATCTAACTACATATGCATCATTATCAACAAAGGGGATGGTGGGGTTTAACTGCAGCAAGCCAGCTTTGACTCGGTGGCTATCCTGAACTACGACTGCAAGTAACTCTTTTGAGGTGGCGCACACGAGTCCACATATTCACCATATCAATACACCACTATGGATCCGCTCCCGTCTCCCTACGAGAACACCATCCATAGCACTCACGCTTATCTTGCGTATTTTAGAGTATCCACTTTCACTTGTCTATGAACTATACAGGCAACCCAAAAGTCCTTTACCGCGGACACGGCTATTCGAATAGATAATGTTAACCCTGCAGGGGTGTACTTCTTCACACACGCTCTCACCACTTACCGTCGTTTACACGACATGTACTCGGCAACCTTCAAGCGGAAGCCCAGCGAGGGTGTCGGCCACGACCTGACTAACCACACAAGTCTCTCGTCCAGGTTTATCGCCTATTCGGGTTCCATCCGCAAGGAGATCCGGACGGGGTGTCGCTCATGGCCCCAAATAATGTGAGCAGGGTTCCCAAGCCCACCTCGACGGGTGGATCTACGCTTGGTACACCGTGCCACTGTGCCTAGTCTGTCCCAAGCCCACCTGTACCGGGTGCCACTTGGTAGACTACTAACACTACCGACAAACACCAGAAACTAGTTGCAACTCCTGGACAGAGATCAAGTTGATTAATAAGCCGAGAGGGGCCGAGTTACCGGAACCCAATGTGTGGTAGTAGTTGTTCATGGATCACAAACACAGAACTCAGTTCCTGAGGACGGCTGCAATGAGACAACCCACCATGTACTCCTACATGGCCTCTCACCGCTACCATTACCAAATCGTGTTCACACACTTAGCTCTCAACAATAGGACATGTTCACACACCTCTGATTCATCCCCGATGAATTAGACCTGACTCAACTCTAAGCAGTAGCAGGCATGACAAACAAGCATGAATGAGTAGGCACAACAGGGCTCAAACAACTCCTACTCATGCTAGTGGGTTTCATCTATTTCCTGTGGCAATGACAGGTCATGTAGAGGAAATGGGTTCAACTACCGCAGCAAGTAACAGATGAATCGTTGTTGTCCTAATGCAATAAAAGAGAGCAGGAGCGAGGGAGTGGGATTGTATCGGAATGAACAAGGGGGTTTTGCTTGCCTGGCACTTCTGAAGATAGCATTGAGTCTTCATCAGTGTCAACGATCACAACGTCGGAACATCGTCTACCGAGAGGGGACAATTACCGGCAACAGAGAGGAAACACAATCAATGCAATGCAACATTATGATGCATGATCATGACATGGCAACATGCTGGTGTTTTGAGCTAATGCAGCTAGAAACAAAGTTAAATGAAGTTGGTTTGAACCCTAAGTTCAAAACCAAACTCCATATGTGAAATTCAAATGTCATTTATATGATTTGTGCTAAACAGCAGCTATAAGTTGTTCTAACATGCATGAAAATGGTACAGATGGATAGTTTGGATTTTTCTGATCATTTTTCATATATAACTTATTTCATTTGGAGTTACGGTTGATTTTCTATGAATTTTAGAAGTTAAGTGTATTTTCTGAAATTCCTTAATTAATAAAAACGCCAGAAAAGCTTTATTGCATCAGCATGACAGCAGCATGACGTCAGCAGGTCAACCGGGGCTGACCAGGTCAAACCTGACCGGTGGAACCCACTGGTGAGTGACCCAGTGTCTGTTTGTGACACTGACAGGCGGGCCCGGTCAACGGCCACGTCAGCGAGGTCAATGCCGACGCGTGGGGCCACTATGATTAATTTAAACTAAACAGGAATTAAGCAGTGGTTAGTTAAGTGTGTGGGGCCCAGTGTCAGTGACACGGTGCGGTGATTAGTGGCTAATTAAGCCAGCCACGTCAGCAAGTGATGCCTGCGACCACGACGATGGCAAGACCTCGCCGGAGTTGCTCGGGACGGCGCTACAGCCCGCGGCTGGTCGCGCTGAGGGTACCAGGAGGGAGCTCGTGCTCCCGCGCATCTAGGGGCGCACGCAGCTGGGCATAGGGAGGCCGAGGTCGATGGCGGCGACCACTTAGGCGGCAACCGGAGCTACGGCATCGAGCGGAACGGGGTTGCGGAGCACGACAGGAGGAGCTGGGGAACGCGTTCGGCTCCTGGGAGCTCGGTGAGCACGACAACGCGCTAAAAATCGGGTGGAGGCGGCTGTTGCCACGGCAATGACATGGCACGGCGGCGGCGACCTCGGCCACGGTCAGAAAACGGAGCTAGGGGACAGGAACGGAGGGGGCGAGCAAAGAGAAATCAGCAGGAGCTCACAGGGAGGACGATGAGGTGGTCAGCGAGCTCGGGGGCGTCCTCGGTGCTGCGAATCGAGCGGCGGCGATCGCCGGCCGTGGCGATGAAGACGGCGGAGATGGCGTGGCTTCAGGGCACCCGGCGTCGCGTGCGTCGTGGTAGAGCTTCTCGGATACAAGGCGGAGCTCCTAGGCACATTAGAGGGGCGAGGAGGTGGCTCTGGGCGCGGCAATGGTGAGCGGCAGCGACGGTGGCTCTCGGTGGAGAGAACAGAGGAGGGGGGAGAGATGCAGAGAGGAAAATCGCCACGGGAGAGAGTGAGAGCGCTCCAGGGGGGTGTGTGGCATCGTTGGAGGTGTCTAGGCGTCGGGGACGCAGGCAGGCAGGGTGGAGGTTGCCGGGGCGCGTGCCGGCGCGCTGCGGCCACGCGCTCGTCCTCCTGGCAAGGAGGAAGACGACAGGGGAAGGGCTGCTGGGCTGGGCCAGCAGGTGGGCTGCCAGATGGGCCGGCCAGGTAAGTGGCCCAGGTTAGTCTCTCTCTCTTTTATTTAAGTTTTTCTATTTCTGTTATTTGTTTTGATTTGATTTAGAACATCAAATCATTTTTATAAACTTTTTGTAAATTGTTATGTGAGCTCAGGTCTAGCCCAAGTCACATGTAACTTACAAAAATGTTTGAGCTTTATTTCTTATATAATCGAAATAAATCCAACTCAAATATGTAATTGATTTAATTCAAAAGGCCCAAAATAGATATTTCAGTCACTCCAAAAATATTGGTTTGCATTTTAACTCATGCCAATATTTTCATAGAATGACAGGAACATTTTCTTGGACTCATTTGATGAGATTTAAATGTTGCTTATTTTTAGAGGTCTTCTGAGGCTTTTGAAAATTCCTCAATTCAAATTTCATTAGAATTTAAACATGATGCTCACATGAAGGCTAGCCTAGTGCATACCAGAACTAGGGATGTGACAAAAACCTACATTATGCCTTCCCTCCAACTCAAAAATATCACTAGGGTCCATCCAATTCAAATATTTCCTCACTTGTTGCAAAAGCTCCGCATAGCTAGGACTATTATCAAACACCATGTCAACCACATCCGGGTCCGGTTCAACATTGCCTTTCAAGAAGGCATCTTTGGCCCCATGATGAACAAACACACATGTTCTTCCCATCCCTATAAGCATTCAAACAACACAACGTAACATTTCTTCCATGAGTACTAATCCAAAGCCTAACCCTAACCCTGGCACCAACATATATATGAAACAACAACCATAACCCTAACAATAGCCCTAACCAGAACCCTAACCCTAACCATTACCCTAACTCTAACCATAACCCTAACATACTAACAAGCCTAATCATAGGAAATTAGCAAACAAGCATCTCACATATCAATGCAAATCTCAAGATCCATACAAAACTAGGGTTTCCCCAAACTAGCAACAAATGACCAATTTGTTAAAATTACTTGGATCAAAAGAAGGGGATCGGATAATATTACCTTGAGGGAGGGAAGGAGTTCGAAATCCACGGACAAAAACCTTCAGATTTGTAGGATTTGGGGAAGGATTTGAGAGGGGGAGAGAGGGGGGAGACGGGGCAGATCTCGGGTGAGCTGTGTGTGTGGTGGGGGTGTGTGTGGGGGAGTGGGGGAGGGGGGCCCGGCCAACTAGTAACAGATATTGCAGTGCCTAAGGGCTAGGCGCTGCACATTACATATATGGCGCCTAGCTCTGAGGCGCTGCACTGATGGGTGCGGGCCTAGGGGCTGCCATGGTGGACAGAGGTGCAATGCCCAAGAGATAGGCGCTGCACCATAGGGTGTGGCGCCTGCGTGTCGGGAGCTACACAAAAAGGTCAGCAGCGTGAAATAGTTTCCCAAGCAGTTCATTCTGTGATTTGATTTCGTCCTGATACGTCTCCGTCGTATCTATAATTTTTTATTGTTCCATGCCAATATTATTCAACTTTCATATACTTTTGGCAACTTTTATACTATTTTTTGGGACTAACATATTGATCCAGTGCCCAGTGCCAGTTCCTGTTTGTTGCATGCTTTATGTTTCGCAGAAACCCAATATCAAACCGAGTCCAAACGGGATAAAAACGGACGGAGAATTATTTTGGAATGCTTATGATTTTTGGGAAGTAAAATCAACGCGAGACGGTGCCCGAGGTGGCCATGAGGGTGGCCCGCGCGCCCACTTATAATAGGCGCGCCCCTGACCCTCGTGGGCCCCTCGCAAGGCGGTTGACGCCCTTCTTTGGACGCAAGAAAGCTAATTTTTGGAAAAATATCTGGGCGAAGGTTTCAATCCAACCGGAGTTACGGATCTCCGGATATCACTACAAAACAAAGACACATCCGTGACATTTTGGGCTGAACAAATTTTTTTCTGTCATACATATGACACTTCTATGACGATAATTGTGACAAAATGCGGTATCATCATAGATGTGGTGGGCTCCTACTTCTATGACAAAAAATCATGACAGAAAATGGGCTTTTCGTCCAGGGCGGGTGTCGGTGTCAAAACCGGCGGATCTCAGGTAGGGGGTCCTGAACTGTGCGTCTAGGCGGATGGTAATAGGAGACAAGGGACACGATGTTTTACCCAGGTTCGGGCCCTCTTGATGGAGGTAATACCCTACGTCCTGCTTGATTGATATTGATGATGTGGGTATTACAAGAGTAGATCTACCACAAGATCAAGGAGGCTAAACCCTAGAAGCTAGCCTATGGTATGATTGTTGTTCGTCCTATGGACTAACGCCATCCGGTTTATATAGACACTGGAGAGGGTAGGGTTACACAGAGTCGGTTACAATGGTAGGAGATCTACATATTCGTATTGCCAAGCTTGCCTTCCACGCTAAGGAAAGTCCCATCCGGACACGGGACGAAGTCTTCAATCTTGTATCTTCATAGTCTTGGAGTCCGGCCGATGATGATAGTTTGGCTATCCGGACACCCCCTAGTCCAGGACTCCCTCAGTAGCCCCTGAACCAGGCTTCAATGATGACGAGTCCGTCGCGCATATTGTCTTCGGCGTTGCAAGGCGGGTTCCTTCTCCGAATAGTTTATAGAAGATTGTGAACACCAGGATAGTGTCCAGGTCTGCAAAATAAATTCCACATACCTCCGTAGAGAGAATAATATTTACACAAGTTCAATCTGCTGACGTATTTGGTGGCGTGACGTCACACCACTACCAAGCCTTTACTCGAATTGTTTTTATTGTACCACCTCAGCGTGTTTAGCGAAGCGGTTTCCTTGGCACGTCTTGTCGAAGCAGAGATCGTGTTCCCCTTATTCCAGGATTCCCATCAATACGGACGTGGGTAACCCAACAGCGCCCGTTGCCACGCCCCCTCCATCGAAGGCGGGTTCCAAATGATCACGGGGACGGCTCTTGGTATTCTCCCTCTTTATAATGAGACCAAGGCCCGTTCTTTTTCTACAACCCTCAATCGAATCTGCCCCTCGCCCCGAGTTCCAACACCCAAGGCTCCAGATTCGGGTACTTTCGACCTTCGACAATGTCCGGCTCTGACCTACGAGGCCAGTGGATGCCCTCCTCTGTCACGGAAGAGGACGTGCTCAAGCTGAGAGACGCCAGGTACTTAACCTACGAGATCTCGCATAGGTTGCCTGCCCAAGGGCAAGTTATTCCTACTCCCGAGCCCGGCGAGAGTGTTGTGTTCGTGTCTCACCTCCGTCGGGGTTTAGGCTTCCCAATGAATCCCTTCGTGAGGGGGCTCATGTTTTATTATGGGCTGGAATTTCACGACTTGGCTCCGGAGTCCATCCTCCACATCTCATCATTCATTGTCGTCTGCGGAGCCTTCCTCCGCACTACCCCTCACTTCGGCTTGTGGCTCAAAACCTTCAACATGGAGCCGAAGATGATCGCGGGGCGTCAAGCAGAGTGCGGCGGGGCGGTTATAAACAAGAGGGCCGATGCTCCATGGCCCGAGGGCTTTTTCAGGAGGAGCTCGGTTTGTGGCAACAGGAGTGGTTCTATATCACCGCTCCCAGGGGAAGCAGGCAGAGGCCGCCGCCCGTCTTTCACTCAGGCCCTCCACAACGGCTGATGTCATGGGTCAACAAAGGGCTTGACTGGGGGCCGTCCAAAGATGTACCCCTGTTGCAGGGCCGGATTCGAGACCTCCAGGAAGGGGAGATCATTCTGGTCGTAGTGACACAGGTTATGGTCATTCGGCGCATTCTGCCCTGCAAACGTTGCCCCCTCCGCCTGTGGGAATTTAATCCGGAGGGACCACGAGCTCTCCAAGACTTCATGGGTTTGACGCCCGTGGAGATGTACGAACTGTTCTTTGGATCACAAGAGATGCGTCCGGACTTGACCGAGGACGCTGGCCTAAGCTGCAATCGCCCGGATACTCAAGTAAGTAGCCCTGTGCCCGGACACATTGTTCATTTATTTATCATGGGTTTGCCTTTTAACCAGCTATCCCTTGAACAGGAGTGGATAGCGCAAGCAAAATTGATACGGTGTCCGGCCCCCCTCCCTAAGACCACGCCGGATCCCGTGTTAATTAAAATGTTGGAGGTTGCACCTTCGGAGGAGGGCAAAGGGGAGCACAGGAAAACTACCACCTCTGCCAAGGAGGCTTGCAGTAAGGGGGGAATCGAGGGTCCCTCCCTCCAGGGGGAGAAGAGGACCGCTTCCAAAGACCCGGAGGCCAAGGCCTCAAAGCGGGGAAGGAAATCACCGGAAGGTCCCGTGCCGGGAAGAGCCCCGGCCACACAGTCTCCCCAAAGGAATCAGCCCTCCAGTGAGCCGTAAGTAAAAAAAGGGGGTTTTGTAATAGGGGACATCCCTACTTTATTTCTAAGGTTAACCGAAGTTTTCACCTTGTGGTTCGGATCTCAGCCCTTCTCAGCAGAGCTCATCTTCGGGGGACCTTCGTCCGGAGATGATGGAGAGCGAAACGCCTCGATCTGCCGCCCCGTCAGGCGGGGCGGACGACCCTGAGGTGTCGTCACGGAGGGTCTCCCCAAGTCAGGCGGGGCCGAGGAGTTCGGCACCCACTGGAGTACGGCCGGTGGAGCTGCAGGATTTGCTCGAGAGGGCGTCTATCTCAGAAGATCACCGCACATTAATGAGTATGGTGATTGAAAGGATCTCATCCGCCGAGAGCGGGTTGTATGAGGCCGTCGGAAGTTTACTGACAGGGTTTGAGGTATGCAAAAAATGACATACCTTTTGACAGTTTTGCACATGGAGTGCGCCCTGTATAGATAGTAGCCCCTGAGACTTGGTATGCTGTCAAAAGTGACAGCGTGCCGAGGATCATTATCTCAGTTATAGAATGTTGCCTTTCCTCTGCAGGTGGTGGAATGATCGGTGGCCAGCCGGACTGATGGAGCTGCCGAGCTGAAGCGGCAACTCGACATTGCGGATGCGGACATCGCGATGGTCAATAAACGACTTGACGAGTCACAAGGTAAATGGTTGCTCCACGGTCACCGAGTAAGGGAGCTGATGCCCGTTTCTTACAATTTTTATGCTTGATGCAGATGGTGCCGCTGCTGTGGAAGACCTTCGAGCAGAGTTTGCTCAAGCCAAGGAGCAAGCCAGGAAAAGTGATGCGGCTGCCTCGAAGGCAGCAGAAGAGCTAAAAGCCAAAAAGGCTGTTCACTGCCGAAGTAGGGAGGAGATGGCCGGAATGGCCGTGAGATTAAAAGATGCCACCGACCACTATGAGGTTCTTGAAAGAGAACGCGGAGCGGAGCAAGAGGACCTGAAGAAAGTCGTTGCCGAAGCCAAGGATGCCCGTAGTGCGATGCGGGCTATGAAGGAGGAACTGCGTCAGGCTGGAGACATTGCGGCTAGAAAGCCCTTTCTGCTGCGTAGGAAGTTCACGGATCCGAAGTATGCTCAGTTGGGCCAATTGTGTGGTGCGGAGGATCCTTATCTGGATTTGGCGGCGAGTGCGGCGGACGCAGTCGTGCACTTCCGAAGCCAGAAGGATCACGAAATGGAAGAGCTTTTCTGGTCTCAATTCCATAGTCCAGAGCGTCCAATTCCGTTGACTGATCGGTTGGCTGAGTGGGCTGAGCTGAATAGGTTGTCGTACTTGCCATGACAGATGTGGTGGCTCATCTGTGGCCAGAAAGGCCCAAGCCGGAGAGTTATTTTGGCTTGTTGCAGCAATTCCTTGGGGCGGTGCCGCATATCGAGGCGATGCAGCGGTCGGCATGCATAGAGGGTGCACGGATGGCTCTTGCCCGTGTTAAGACATACTGGGCGGAGATGGATGCCACCGCTGTTGCATCCCGGGGTTCGGACAAAAGCCGATTACCCGCCGAGCACTGTTTTGAGGAAGTCCTGCAGGGCGCTCGTTTAATAGAGTTGCAGTGCTCGAAAGATGTTATGTTCAAATGACGTGTATGATTTGTGAGATCATTTTTATAATGCAACAACCTTTTATACTTGTGCGTCCAAGTATTGAACTATCTCTTGTGCGTCCGTATATGTATGTATAATCTGAAAGATGGCAGTCTTTGGCTTCAGCCCCCACGCACATGGTGAAGGGGTGTTTGCAAAAGAAAAGCGCTTTTTCACACTTAATCCAACGTCTTGTTACTTTGAAGGAGGTGATAGCGTAGCAAACTAGGCAACCGGACTATAATGCTTTATCACTTTCACTTAGCCATTGGAGCTCAAAGGTGGGGCTATGATATAGCCCCTAGAGGCACCGCGCTTATCCGAACTTGGGGCGCGTATGTGCCTGACCGGGAAGCGGTCCTTCGTCAAAGCGGAGAAATTCTAAACAATCCAGTAGTTGATTGAGTGGTTGACCAGTCTCTCGCTATATCATGACAGTCAGTTTTCGGCTTTCTCTACTGAGGTGCTCGCACGGCCGAACCGGGGCACAATCGCAGTAGTTCTCCTGGTGCCACATTAGCCGATGGAGCGGAACGTAAGGCAGCAAAGCACAGGAGCCGGGCAAACCCAACATTTGACCAAAGACATGACTCGGAGCTAATGCATATAAGGCCTAACTCGAGACGCCGAACACTCCCTGAGGTATTCGGTCTTTATGATACCGGGCAGAACAATGCCCTAAGCCCCTAGTGTCCAGGTACGGGCGAGAACTTCTGACGCGGCCGATGCCAAAACGCCAGCCTCCTCCTCAGTTATGGTAGGAAACCGGGGGATGTGTATCAACAAGAGACAGTAAGAAAGGTTTACGCAGGGTCTTAATCTAAAAAGAATCCTTGTAACGGGTCCCTGCTGCACATCTGCGCCTGTGTCTCCGTTGTGATGTATCCTGGACGGGTGTAGCACGTGCTTCATCTGTAAAGGAGAAGAACTTAGTTTGGAAAAAATATCATGCAAAAGATGTATTAAAATAAAGTATGGTAAACTTGAGCTTTATTAGCTCTCATTGTTTATACATGTAGCCCCTTGTAAAGAGGTATGCGGCGGGGAAGCCCCTTGTTTATTTATGTCGGACTCGCCTAACTGTGTCCAAGGTCTGAATGACCTGTTTGTAGGGGCTTTGACCAGCAAGGTCGGATTAGTGTGCGGCTGTCAAAGCAGTCTCACGTTTTCCATGGTTGAGGAATACTCAGATTTACCCTTTACTGAGATTATGCCGCGTGGACTAGGCATTTTAAGCGTAAGAGACGCGTAATGCGGTATTGCGTTAAAGCGGGCGAATGCTTCGCGTCCTAGTAGTGCTTGATGGCTACTTTTGAATTGGGCGACATGGAAAATGAGCTTTTCGCGACAGAGGTTATCGGATGAACCGAACATGACCTCTAGTAGTACAGAGCCTCTACAATTGGGGTAAAGGCCAGGCGTCACTCCTTTGAAGGAAGTGCTGCTATGGTGAATTTTGGTAGGGCCTATCCCCACTCTGCGGACGGTGTCCTGGTATAGCAGGTTTATATTGCTGCCGCCATCCATTAGGACTTGTGTGAATTGTAGTCCGTCGATTATGGGATCCAGTACCAAAGCAATCCCTCCTGTGTTTCGAACGCTTCTGGAGTAATCCTGATGGTCGAAAGTAATTGGTTTAAACATCCAATTCCGGGACTCTGCTGGGGTGGACCGTGCGGCGCGTGTTTTAGCAGGTGCCGCACTATTTTTCCGTGTTATCACATGAAGTGAGTTCACTATTTTGACTTCTAGTGGGAAAGTCTTCTGTATTCCGGCGTGCTGCTTGTGGGGTTCGTCGTCGTCCTCGCTTGGTGTGTCGAGCCCCTTGCGTTCAGCGTTAAGTCGGCCGGACTGCTTGAAGACCCAACAATCTTTGTGGGTATGATTTGCAGGCTTCCCGGGGTACTATGTATTTGACATATCCTATCCAAAATTTTGTTTAGGTTGGATAGCTCATCACTGTTGTCCTTGAGGGGCAGTGTTTTATTATTCGGCCGAGAGCTTTTGAATCCGGCGTTGACCGCCGTGCTATTTGGGCTATTTTCCTTATTCCGGCGTTGATCTTTTCTGCATTGTGATTTCCCATTTCCATCCCTGACTTCGGATGTACTCGGGTCGCTGGTGCTGCATCTAGCCAGCCAGCTCTCTTCCCCCGCGCAAAAGCGGGTCATGAGGCTTGTTAGTGTGGCCATTGTTCTTGGTTTTTCCTGGCCGAGGTGTCTGGCGAGCCATTCATCTCGGACGTTATGCTTAAAGGCTGCTAAGGCTTCGGTGTCCGGACAGTCGACTATTTGGTTCTTTTTGGTGAGGAACCTATTCCAGAATATGCGTGCTGACTCTCTGGGCTGTTGAGTTATGTGACTTAGATCGTATGCATCCGGAGGGCGGACATAAGTCCCCTGAAAATTTGCTCAAAACGCATCCTCGAGCTCTTCCCAACTTCCAATGGTGTTTTCCGGGAGGCTTTTGAGCCAATGCCAAGATGGCCCTTTGAGCTTGAGGGGTAAGTATTTTATGGCATGGAGATCGTCTCCTCTGGCCATATGTATGTGTAGGATATAATCCTCAATCCAGACTCCGGGGTCTGTTGTTCTGTCATATGCCTCTATGTTTATGGGTTTGAATCCCGCTAGAAATTCATGATCCAGTACCTCATCGGTAAAACATAGTGGGTGTGCGGCGCCCCTGTATTTGGGTGTGCCGTTGTCTTCAAACACTCGGCAGGTTGTGTTGCTTCCTGGAGTCTTCTTTTTTGGCCCATAGATGGACCTGACTGGGTCATCCTTTTTGCTAGGATCCTTATGTGGATCGTGTGCCGGCTTGTGTGCGGTGCCCCTTGCCGCTCTTAGCCTATCATCTGGTCGTCTATCCGGCCAGGCGGCCTCTTTCTTTTTTGACTGTGGGGGCTCTACGGCATCCTCGTCAAATTCGGGCAACAGCTTGGGCTTCGGGTAGCTCTTTGCCTGGTGTCTATCACCATATTTATCTGCGGTATTGAGTACTTTGCTCCATCTCATTCTGAGTGCGTCCTCCGCTGTTTTGAGCTTCTGCTTTTGCTTCTTCAAACTTCTTGCAGTGGCAACGAGCCTTTTATGAAGGTTCTTATGCTCCGGTGATGTGTCCGGCGTGAGATCGTCTGGACTATTGTTTTCGCTGGGGATGGGTTGCTTGTCCAATTCATCCTGTTCGGATGGTTGCTTGGTGGCATGTTCGTCGTCCACTGCTTTGCCCTGCTCTAAGGCCGGGTCAGTATGGGTGGCGAACTTATCGAGGCAGGACTTCGGGCGGCGCTTGCGTCGCCGTTTTGGTTGTTTGTCGGGGGAGTTGTCCTTCGCCACGTCCCATTGTTCCTTGTTATCGCTTCCTGTTGGCGCATCCACCATGTATACGTCGTGAGTTGAGCTGGCTTTCCAATGCCCCGTAGGCGCTGGTTCTTGGTCGTCTCCGGCATTGTCGTCCATACCGGTGATGTCTTCGGAGTCAAAGTCTAGCATGTCGATTAGATCGTCGACAGTGGCTACTAAGTGGGTGGTGGGTGGGCTTTGAATTTCTTCGTCGTCTGCATCCCAACTGTCCTGACCGCAGTCCGGCCAGGGCTCTCCTGATAACGAGAGATACTTTAGCAAACTCAAGATGTCGCCGAAAGGTGAGTGTTGAAAGATGTCCGCAGCAGTGAACTCTATGATCGGCGCCCAATCGGATTCAACTGGAGGGGGCGCGGGAGGTTCGGAGTCCGGCTTGGAGTCCGGCGCCTCGGAGTCACGAGCTTCATGAGGGACAAGGTCAGTGTTCGGCTCTATCGCCATAGAGGTTGCAGCCCCCGAGGCGGTGTCTAGCCACTCGTCCTCGATCTGCGCAGTCGGCTCCGAATTGAAGATCGGAGCGGACTCGTGTGCGGCCTCCAGGGTACTGTCCGGCTGCAGAGCTAAATCATGCCCGTCGTGATAGTGCGGAGCGCTCGGCTGTGGCTCGAATCCATCGAAGATCAAGTCCCTACGGATGTCAGCCGTGAAGTTCAAACTTCCAAATCTGACCTGACGGCCAGGGGCGTAGCTTTTGATCTGCTCCAGATGGCCAAGCGAATTGGCCCACAGTGCAAAGCCGCCAAATACGAAGATCTGTCCGGGGAGAAAGGTCTCACCCTAGACTTCGTCGTTGTTGATGATCGAAGAAGCCATCGAGCCTATCGGTGACGACACAGAGGAACTCTCAATGAAAGCACCAATGTCGGTGTCAAAACCGGCGGATCTCGGGTAGGGGGTCCCGAGCTGTGCGTCTAGGCAGATGGTAACAGGAGACAAGGGACACGATGTTTTACCCAGGTTCGGGCCCTCTTGATGGAGGTAAAATCCTACGTCCTGCTTGATTGATATTGATGATGTGGGTATTACAAGAGTAGATCTACCACGAGATCAAGGAGGCTAAACCCTAGAAGCTAGCCTATGGTATGATTGTTGTTCGTCCTATGGACTAAAGCCATCCGGTTTATATAGACACCGGAGAGGGCTAGGGTTACACAGAGTCGGTTACAATGGTAGGAGATCTACATATCCGTATTGCCAAGCTTGCCTTCCACGCCAAGGAAAGTCCCATCCGGACACGGGACGAAGTCTTCAATCTTGTATCTTCATAGTCTTGGAGTCCGGCCGATGATGATAGTTCGGCTATCCGGACACCCCCTAGTCCAGGACTCCCTCAGCGGGCCAGAGACACAGCTGCATGACATTCTTTGGGCCGTCCATGATGGAAAAAACCGTGGTAGAAGCGAGGGCGAGGAAAATTTCGGGGAGTTCCCAGTTACGGTGGGTGGTCGGGGGCCGAGCAATACACGTTTCTCTTGTACACGTACGCGTGTGTGTGCGAGGCAATGGCTCTAACTGAACCCGAGCGAGGCATTGGGCTCTAACTGAACCCGAGCTATTGTACTGCAGGCTATGCGTTACTGAACCCGATCGAGTGATTCCTTCGTTACTGCTGCTAACTGAAGCCGATCGATGCTGCCTCTCT
>NC_057801.1:776219608-776236639 GCF_018294505.1 Triticum aestivum
GACGACCCCGTGGAGGGCTGGATGAACAGTAGACGGTGGAGGGGTGGATGAAAAGTAGCCCGTGATGGGGTGGTTGAACAGGAGCCCGTGGAGAGGGGTGGTTGAACAGCAGCCAGTGGAGTAGCGCGTGGTGGAGGCTGGATGAACAGGAGCCCGTGGATGAACAGTCGTAGGTGGAGGCTGGAGGAGGTCGACGGTGGATGAACAGTAGCCCGTGGAGGCTGGAGCAGGTCGACGGTGGAGATGAACAGTATCCCGTGGAGTCCCGTTTTGCGGTTCACCAGACCCCTCCCGATGAACAGGACCCCCGTTTCGACCGTAGTGCTCCAACACAAGTCTGTTCCATCCGTTCTGCGGTATGCCACACTCTTCCCGATCAACAGGACCCCCGTTTTGGCCGTAGGAGGTCTGTTTCATCCGTTTTGCGGTACGCCAGACCCCTCCTGATCAAAAGGACCCCCGTTTCGACCGTAGGAGGTCCGTTTCCTCCGTTTTGTGGTACGCCAGACCCCTCTCGATGAACAGGATCCCATTTCGAACGTGGCTGATCGAACACTAGGCCGTTTCCTCCGTTCTGCAGTACGCCAGGCCTCGTTTCCATCGCATGTTCCGTCCAAGCCCTCGCGATGAACACGATGACGCATTCCGTTCTGACCCAGCCAGTTGGCTCCCCATGAACACGACGACGATGCTGTTTCTCCGTTCCGACCCAGCCATGTACATGAGCCCTGGCCGTACGTATGCGCGAGTAGGCGTTCGAGACCCCGCCCGTATATACAAATACGTGGCCGTATTTTCTTTCTTGCACCCTCGCCGCTGTATGTACATGTACATGCTACGTGCGCACCTCACTTACGACACGTGCGCGCCTCTACATCGACCAGTATGTACGTACACGTTCGCGACCATAATGACAATGCTACGTACGCTTCGACCAGGTGGGTTCCGACTGTCAGGCACTTCCTTGCGTGCGAAGATGTAGCTGGTGCGTCCCACCAGTCAGGGGGACGAATCTTTTTTTTCGGACGCACTTCCTTGCGTGCAAAGATGTAGCTGGTGAGTCCTAGCAGTCAGGGGGGCGAATCGTTTTTTTTGGACGCACTTCCTTGCGTGCAAAGATGTAGCTGGTGGGTCCCAGCAGTCAGGGGGAAACTTTTTTTCGTGAAATACGGTGGCCCATCTAGTGTGTCCCTGCTGTCAGGTGGAGGTATCATTTTTTCCCGCGTAATGAGGAGGCACTTCCTTGCTGCGGCCGTGGACCCAGCTGTCAGCCTCTCCACGTACAGTCCACGTCCGATGGAAGTCGTTCCTTGACCATGTTGACCACGCCGCGCTGAGAGCACCAGGGCGATGGACGATGGCAAGGCCTAGGAAGGGGACGACACAGAGCCGGGGAAGATGCGGTAGTGGAAGTCCGCGCAGAGAGGAGTACAAGGGTTCACTGGTTCGGCTGCGGAATGAGGCTGCCATCGCCGCAGAATAACAGGGGGTGTGGGTGAGTAGAGGGATGCCTGGCCAGCGGTGGGAGTAGTAGGGGGCACTGAGGCCTGCGTGGCAGCATAGCCGGCCACGGGAGGCGGGAGCAGGCGGTCCCGCCGGCGCTGCTTTGGCAGCTGGAGCAAGAAGATCAGAGATTGAAGAAACATGACGGTCGTTGGATTGACATCCAACGGTTACGTTTGCTAGAATCATTTGTTGACATATATAATATCTAAAAAAAATCTTGCATACGCGTCAACTAAACAGGCCCACAAGTCAGACCACTCCTTTTTTTAATATTTTATATATAGCTCATGGCAACTTCTTATGCAATTTATTGCAGTCATTTTTTTGGTTGGCCAGGGCCAATTTCGCATATTTCTGTGGGTTCCGAACTATTTTTAATACCAAAATGTCGAGCCGGATTTAAAGTACTTTAAAGATATATTTAAATTAGGTTAATGCCCAGTGAAATAGGAATCTGAAAATGTGAAAAGAAATTATAAAGTAATTGCCAATTTGTCATCTGGTTTTATATTTACAACCCATTTCATATTACTTTCAAGATTTGCAGGTGTCTTGAAAGAGTTGCAGCCCATCAGGGCGTAGAAAAATAAGTAGGCCTGGATTGGGTATTCTTCAGAAAAAATACACTGGGCTCATTTTTACAAAGAAAAAATAGTTGGGTTGGTCACATGGTGAACATAAAATATAAGCCTGGGCTAGACGGGGCACAGCCCAGTTCAAACCCTGCTCCGTCTCACAATAACAAAAAAAATACTGCTCGAGCAGGTACGTCCCAGGTGTCAGCCGATCTTGTGATGTTCTCTAGTCTATTGACTATATACGCTCACAATGTCGTGGGTCCCAGATGTCAGGAAAACACTAGGATGAAGCATTTTATTTTTCCATACGCTGACGTGGTGGGCCCCTACTGTCATCCTAGCCACGTACTTCTGCCAATTCCTGTTGTTTGTTGACCATGTTTACAACACGAGAGGGCGGCGCCGCGGCAAGCGCACCAAACCGCGCGGAGGACGTCGGGGTTAACGATTTAGGAGACTATGGGGCAGCGATGCGTGCGCTGAGGCGCAGCCAGCCGTGGGAGGTGGAAGCAGGCGGCCCCGCCGGCGCTGGTTTAGTTTTGGCGGCTGGAGGAAGACAGGACTGAAGAAACATGACAGACTGTAAAAGCAGCAGGAGTACTTAACAACCTTAACGGAAACCAGCAGGTGCACTTAACAACCGAAGCTGAAAGCAGTATGAGTACTTATACAGGTTCAACCGTACAAAGCACGCCTCGAACAGTGCTACTTTGCCTACAGTTAACCAAGTGTGAGGCTGCCAAGCCCCAGGACCGCCACCCCGCGCATCCACAACCTTCTTAAAGCGGCTTCTTCTCGCAATGTGGTCAATAAACAGGATATTCGCTTTAGAGCCATGGAAAAGCATGAACATAATCTTCTGTCCTATTCTCCAAGATGGACGGGCCTTCATTATTTGAGACCACCCATGAATAAGTATCTTTTCACCTTCAAGGGGAATTGAGTAGGTCGACATAAACAGCATGTTGTGACGAAGTGCAAGTCTGTCCCGACCATGGTCAGGCATCTGTATAGGAACAATAGAACTGGGCAGTTCCTGTTTCAAGAAGATCACAGCTGTAAAACTGTGTATAAGCAATAGTTTATGAAGAACGTATATAACAGAAAACAGCTCGTACCATAAGTTTCTCGACACAGTTGGACCTGTTCAACGAGTGCAGCAGTGGCACACATATCCCACGTGGCCTTCCACCATTGAAACGCCCCACAAGGACCTCAAGACAATCAATAAAGTGTAGGAACTTGTGGATGTCGATCCAGTCAACTTCAGTGCCATCAGTAACAGCCGAGTTATTACAGAGTAACAAACGAGTGGACTGCTTAACTCTAAAAAAACCTACACGTGCCACCAATTATAAGAAATATTAGTTAGAAGTAGCATCTTTGTGAGAGATTCGTTGCCACTTCTAAAGTTAAATTGTGATTAGTTAGACAGAATAGGTGGATTAAGAAGTAATCGAGGCAACAAGCAAGAACCAGATACAAAACTTACATGGATGAACAATTGGAACGACGTCGGGGTGGAAGATCACACTGAAGATGAGACCAGGTTCTGCTATTTCCATCAACATTCGTGCGCCAACCTTTAGTCTGTAACACTTGAGAAAGTTTATCCAAGTTCGGCCATAAAAAAAGGAGCGATCTTCTTGGTTCATGAACCAACTCGGAACTTATATCCATGGCTTGTCTTCATTGTGACCATTAAACTAGTGTATTCAGTTATGGCAAGGCCGAGCATCTTGAGTACATGTGTTCTGGCAGAGCAAATAATACACTGCAGGAAAAATAATATGAGAACACAACATGTTCAAAAAAAACCACCCTCCCGGATAGAAAAGAGGATTCTAGGAACATACTGTGCGCATTTCAAAATGCTTTGTTAGGATGAGAAGGAACAAGTGTGGTGTCTCGCCAAGGGCGCAGAAACATGTAGGGTCCTCGCACTTTGGGCACTACAAATGAAACACACTAGATTCAGTAGGAAGAAAAATGCATCAACGGTGGCGGCTGTCATCCTCGGATTACCTGCGACCAAGGGACTTGGATTTATCGGGGATGGATGAAGAATTTGTACCTGGTTCTCCATGAGAAAACCCTATGCAATCGCCGAGAGGGGTTTTTCTCTGAACAAGCAGACGAGGGAGAAGGGGATTCAGGCCCAGTGAAATATTGCCGCTTAATCCGTCCAACTTACTGCTAAAGCCGGAAAGGGGGGTTGTGATTTGACGGCTCATTGGGCATTACTGCGGCGCTACGACCGGGGTGTGTCTACCGTGGAGTTGTGCACTCTAATTTGTGCATATGGCATGTGGACCCCGTTGTCGGTTGCCCCACATATCAACGAAAGGAAGTAGAAAGACAGGAGTAACTAGTTACACATAAATATATTTTTTGACAGAGAGATACTCCCTCTGTAAAGAAATATACAAATCTTTTATATCACAACTTTATACATAAGAAAAATCAAGGGGAATATATATAACATATATCTCTACTCTTATAAAAAAACAGAGTTGGTGATGATGGTGTGCCTGCCATCCTGCAATATAAGCCGTCCGATCTATATCTGACGGATAGGAAGGAAAAATGGAAATTTTGCAAAAAGATACCCATAGCCACTCAACATTTGCAAATAAGGCCTTCCCTCGTTCATCCTTTTCTCCCACAAGATAAACTACTCATACAAATGCATCTTGATGTTACATGCAACACATGGGCATCTTTCTAGTAACTGTAAAAAACAGAGTTGTTTTTAACACAGTATAGACGAGTTGGTGATGATGGTGTGCCTACCATCCTACAATATAGGCCGTCCGATTTATATCTGAAGGATAGGAAGGATACTATGGCAATTTTGCAAAAAGGTACCCACACACCTCTCCACATTTGCAAATAAGGTCTTCCCTCGTCCATCCTTTTCTGTCACAAGATAAAATACTCGTACAAATGCATCTTGATGTTACGTGCAACGCACGGGCATTATGGGAGTTCAGCTTTTTCTATGGGGGTTCAACTGACAATACAATACTCAGACAGGCTCACGGTTCTGGACTTTGGGCCGCAGGCCCACCCTATATGATTAGGGGCCCATGTGTTCTACCTCAGCACTTTTCATATTGCAAGCGATCGGTACGCCACTGGTTTTAGATGTTGTCGCAAGGCGAATACACAAAATTGAATAACACATGGCAGCTGTTGGAATGAAATCGAACGACAGTTCCTAACCAGCAATCAGAGTTGCAATTCTATCAACGATATACCATGTGGTAAATAATACTATCGTACTACTTATGCACACAAGAAACTTGTTTCACCGTGCCATATTATTACATCAAAATCTCTCGGAGGATAGATCAGTTCGGCAGTTGCGTGCTGCTACTGAAGAATTTCAAAGTTGATTTGGACCAGCTCTCCTTGCCGAGAAAGTTTGATTTTGACATCATCCCCTACCGCAAGATATGATTTAGATTTGAACCTTGAGCATCCTTTAGCATCAATCATCATGCGACCATCCTTTGTACTTACGGTATATTGAGCAGGTTCATTCACACCAAGGCTGCGCATGGTAAGAGAAACTTGGCCGCGGTCGCCCGGATTGTTGAACGACTCCCTCGTTGTTCTAGGAATTCTCTGTTTGCAAACAAGAAGACATACCCAAACAGTTAGATCAACACAGTGAATCATGTTAAACAACAAAAAGAAAAAAGAATGAATTACTTGGGCGGCCAATGCTTACCTGTCAATGCTTATCAAGAAGGTGGACATGTCGGTTTTTGTAAGGACTTTGGTATATGAAGTGCGAACTGCAGCCCAGTCTGTTGACGGTGCAACTGCACGGGCCGGAGCAGATGCAAGTGCAAGTGTTGGTGCAGGTGCCGAAGCCGCTGCTGCTGCCGGAGATGGTGCTCCTTGTAACGCTGGTGCCGGTGTCGAAGCAGGTGCCGGTGTCGATGCCCGATCCTCCGGTAGATCGGACTGATCCGCTGACACGGTCGGTGCCCAATCCTCAGCTGGATCAGACTGAGCTGTTGCCGCTGTCAGTTCTAGAACAACTTTCGGTGCTCGATCCGTTGCTGAAGGTGGTACCGATGTGCCAGACAGCGGCGATCATGGCTGGTCTGCTATGATCATCTTTCTAACTTGACTAGGATCCGTGACCTTGATCCAGTCTTTTTCTTCATTTCTTCTAAACGCGAGAAGGACTAATTGTGTCATTTTTGTTAAACCAAACTGCAGTTCATCATAGGGATTCAGCTTGTACTCAGACAACAGACTGATCCAATTTTTTCCAGTAATATAAGTGATGGACAGTGCCTTCGTTACTAACACGACATAAGAAGTCAAACCTGCAAAAATAGCCATCGTAGAGCAAACCAAACGGTTTATTCTGCATTGAATGTCACATGGCAAAACCTGCATCATAAAATTGCAGGAAAAGAAAGATAACATGACATTAAATCAATAAGATTTAGACAGTAAATCAATAAGATTTACTTGATGTGACATGAGTGAATCCTTACCAGGAAATCACTATGTTGAAGTACTAAACAGAAGATTGATCGTCCAACTACGGCTGGCATGCAGGGGGCCCTCCTACTCCCACAAGCAGGACAGTCCAAAGATCATGACAAATCGTATGGACCGAACATCCATGGGACTGTAAATCCTAGTGGGTGCGATAAACCCTACAATGCATACAGATATTGGAGTGTAACCATAATTGATAAACCGTCCTCACAAAAAATATGATCTGGATACTTCAAAATATACAGACTGAATTGAGTGGACAGACATTAACATAGACCGTTCTCAGGACTGACCACACACCAAAAGCGGCAGTACTAATAAACAATACAGGGTTCAAAAACACAAATCAAGTACTGAACAATAGTACTTACTACAGACAAGCAAAGTTGCACTAATTAAACTCTGCAGACTATTTCTTGCCACCGACCTACGAGATGAACCCCGCATAACTGACTAGGCCATGGACTTCGTGAGAGATGTCTACATGCACCATCACCATCTTGTCAACCTTGGAGAACCTAACAGAGTGGTCTTTCCACTAATAAACATGATGATGAAGACAGGCCGTATCAGATTTGTTGGGAAGATTTACAAGAACCACACCCTTCGTAATCAAAGGCACAGCCAGGAAATTGTTGTGGTCAAGTACAACCTCGAGAACACGCCTGACAACAATGCTACAGGAAAACACTAGTTCAGGACACATGGCGACAAGGACACAATAGCTAGATAGTTTAGCAGTAGAACTCATCCCCAGGTCTTCCAGTTCACACGGCATGACTTTGAGAACTTCATCTCCACCGCGGACCTGGTTCTAATTCAAACAGAAACCATATTTTATTACTACCTCCGTTCAGAAATATAAGATGATTTTCGATATTATACTCCATATATGACTACATATACGCACAAAAATGAGTGAACAAAGACACTAGAACATGTCTTCAAAGGCACGAGAGCAGAGGGATTACTTGCAATATCCATAACACAAGTTACTGAGGCAAATATTTCCTCTTAAAAGGTAGCATTGATGTTCATAAAGTACTCCCTCCATCCCAAAATTCTTGTCTTAGATTTGTCTAGATACGGATGTATCAAGTCACATTTTAGTATTAGATACATCCGTATCTAGACAAATCTAAGACAAGAAATTTGGGACAGAGGGAGTAGTTGAAAGTAATCTATAAGAAATCAGTGTCAACCTCTCACATGTTTTGGTCAAAAGAGGAATTTAGAACCGTCATTTGGCACCCTAAAATCACATGCAAGATCACCCAAAAAGTTGTACTACCAGTACTAGTACTGCATGAAAAAAACACGATCAAGATCGAGAAAAATATTGTCAACAAGAGACATTACCTGGACTTGCTTAATGAGGGATCCTGGAGAGGGGGGCTTGGACAGAGCAATGGCTTTGAGCTTGTCTGCGGTAGTCTCGGCGGGGTGCTTGCGCTTCTTCGTACCATGATCCTCGACGGTTTTGGCCAGAGCCATAGACATCATGTCGGCCGGTGCTCCGGCGTCCATCCAAGAGAGGAAGCTGAGAGAGAATAGTGAAAGGAGGAACGAGATGAGGGAGAAGCGAAGCGAGTGGGGGTTTTCTTCAAGAGAGGAAGCTGAGAGAGAAGAGTGAAATGATGGTTGCTTCGTCCGTCCAACTTACTGCTGGAAAGGAGGGGGGTTTTGTGATTTGACGGCTCATTGGGCATTATTGCGGTGCTTCGATCGGGGTAGTCTACCATCACTCTACTACGGAGTAATTTAGTGCATGGATGGTGGACCTAGGTGCTGGCTGTCCCACACGTCGGTGAAAGTGAGTAATTTAGTGCATGGCTGGAGGAGTATCCGCACGGTAGAGCTTGTCCACTGTTTTTCTGAAGAAAAAAATGATTACATCAAGCATTTCCACTCTTACGACGGAGGAGTGCGAAACACGGCAGCCACTTGAACATACACAGTGCTCCTACTACTAGGCATGTGCAGTGGTTCATACTAGTACGTCAGTACTAGACAATCTTGTTGCTAGTGTAGTAAGATATGACGATAACAAATGATGGTGTGCGCATGTCAACTACTCCTATATGTAACATAGTACCACTTTTTCGACTGTCCGATCGAGAATGAACGATGAGATCAATGTTAACATAAGTAGGTCTATAGCGCACGGAGAGTACGCTGCTACAGTACTCCACGAAACATGAACCATATGAAGCACGAATAGTGTTAGACAGGGTGTATGAAGGGTGCACGGGATGGGAGCAAAAGTTCCCTTCTCGACCCACTTTTGGGTGTTTGGCAAAGTACATGAAGGGTGCATGAGTCCACACTAGTAGGTTAACAAAAATACACGAAGAGGAAACAACTATATTGAGATGAGAATGCAACCAAACACACCCACACGCTTTGTGCTACAGTGACTGATCTGCACCGTCTGAGTTTGATCCAACGGTCATGTTACACCGAGACATGGACATGCCCATGCAGAGGGCGCCTAAACACCACCGAAGTCCCTATGTTTCTTGAGGCGCACGACGTTGGTGATGCAGGGTGCAACTGCCCGCAGAGCCCGCTCCCGGTTGACGGGAGCCAGCTCGTCAAAGACAGCGTCCAATGGCACGAATGGACCCCAGTGACGGAGCCCTGAAAGGATTCGCCTGACAACAGCGACGGCAGCCCGTAACCCCTCCTTGTCCAACTCAGCCCCACTATCACGCGGAGACGGCTCAGCTCCTCGGAGATATAGGTGAAGAAGGAGACTAGGTCAGGAAGCCACAGCTCGTTGAAGTCGACCTGGTGGTCGAACGGGTTTAGCACGTGCTTGGCAACTTGGTTCACCAAGTGGCTGAGGCGATCCTAGACCTCGTCACGATCGGCCCGCTCGCGCTCTAGCCGGCTCCCCTGACGGCCTATTGTATCTCCCGCTTTCTGCAGCAACGCCGCCGACGCCTCGAGCATCTTTGTGGGGGACGCCTGCCACTTTTGAAGCTCCATGAACTCCCGCACATAACAGAGGAGCATGGCACTCCTCTCCTCCTTGAGCTCACGGAGCTCCACGTCCTTGGCCCTGAGCTCCACATCCTTGGCATGGAGCTCCTGTGTCAGGCACCTGACCTCGGACTTCATGATCTGCTGCGCCGCCATGGCACCAGGTAGAAGCAATGGGGAGAGGAAGCAAAGGGGGCGAAACGGCTGAAAGGCAATGCAATCTATGGGAAGGCGGAGGGAGCCAGCCGAGGAGCGGGGAATCTTTTGGTTTTCACCACAGTAAAACACCAGTCGACGACATCTCACATCAGGGAGTAGTGGGTTTTACACGCGGAGTCATCGTGACTAATTGCTGTCGCGCCTGCTCCCGTCAATCAAAAAATTAAAAATCCTGTCGCGCCTACTCCTGTCAATCAAAATATTTAAAAATCCTGCCGCACCCAAACACCGGAGCAACGCCGCGGTGGATATTTAAATTTACCTGCCGGCAAGTAGATAAAAAAAGGGGTGAAAAAACAAATGTGACAGCGGCCTAGCTAATCGGTCGAACTAGCCCAACTAGCTAGCCACCGTGCTTCACTGATGTACTCGGCGGGAAAGGTGGTCTTTCGTGATTTGACGACTCATTTACTTGCTTTGGCGCTACGACCGAGGAGGACCCAGAAAACGAGCGGTAGGGCGTCCCACGTCAGATAGAATATATGCGTGCACCACCCGGGAGGACCCCGAAACCGCGCGGTAGGGTGTGCCACGTCTCGGCAAGGAGGAAAAATGTGCGTGTAAAAATATACTCCCTCCGTCTAGGTGTGTAAGTCATCTTATGAAAATCAAATAATCCAAAAACACTTAGGCGCGGTGCATTAACTTCTATCTCGTTTCTTGTTTCTTGACATATCAACCAATAAGAGATGAGGGGTGTGCATGCTTTTAATGATTTGAGACTACCAAACATGACATGCAGTGGTTAGTTCATTGCATGCAATGCTATTAATTAGCAAATAAACATTAAGGTCTCTCATTTTCCCCTCCTCCTTGGTCACGGTGACTTACTCACCTAGACGGAGGGAGTACTGTATCAGACATCGGCAGTAACTCTAGTACCTATGGTTCGACCTCGGGACCCAGCCAGTCGGTCGAAAACAGCCCACTAGCCACACAACTTCATCATGAAAACATGTCACAGAGGATAGATGTGGTTAGCTCCGTCTCGACCAGCCACAACGTCTCTTGTTCTAGGCGATTCTTCTATTTTCCAAACTTTTTTAGTTGTAATAACACCACGGCAAGCTAGCGCCGCTCTTCGTGTGTGCATGTGCAAAGGTTAGACGATGGAGAGAAGAGAGATTGAGATCGCACACCTGGGATCCACCAGTAAGTGAGCCAACGGTCATGCATGTGTTGACGAGCACTCCCTCTACTCTATTCAACATAATACTGTATAAATCAAGTTATGGGACAAAGCCAACAACCGTTGTTGTTTCAGGCTATCGACTTACGCTTTGTAGTCCAGGTTTCCAGTTCGAATCTCCTCTTTCAGATTTGTTAGTTTTAGGTCCAAATTTGATGAATGACAAGTGGGACCCCCGTGTGTTGTTCCGATATTTCAGTGTATGGTGGTTTTTTGAACACACACTTTGCGCGGTTAGACAAGTAATGGCACGAGTTACATGTATTTTGCAAGTTTACGAACAAAAATGACAGCAGCATAGAATATCACATCCACCCCGCAGCTTAGATACTATGGTGGTATGAGTTTTTACACCGTTGGAAGTGAGATCCAATGGCTTGGGAGTAGTCTTTGTAATTATGCGTAATTTCCAAACTCTCCAAAGGTTTTTTTGCAAATGAAACATTCAGGCCTCGTGTGTGCCGCTGCATCTTCGATCCAACGGCTCCCCGTTGCTCATATTAGGTGCTCCCCGTAGCTTCATTACCCGCTACGGTGATATGAGCATCTAGGTTGTCTGATCAGTGATTAGATGGCACATGCGTAGTACTTGTACTTTTTGTGCATTTCCCAAACTATATCAGTCGTATATTGCAAAAACATTCAAACCTCCTACTGTGGGCCGTTAGATCTCAGTGAACTCATATCACCATAGAATCTACGGTGCGGGAGCACCTCATATACTCCCGTGCGAGAAATCATAAGGTGCTATCACAGCTTGGATGCTACGGTGATACGAGCTTTGAGGTCGTTTGATCTGAGATCCAATGGCATGTGAGCAGTCTTTGTGCTTGTAAGCCGTGGCCAAACTCTTTTGGGGCTTTTCTAGAAAAAACCATTCGAACCACCGAGGAGGTGTTGGGTCACAAATCCAACGGCTCCGACGAGCTTGTATCACCAAAGCATCTAAGGTGTGGTAGCACATGATATTCTTACATACAGGAGAATATGATGTCCTCCTTCATCTTAGATGCTACGGTGATACGAGCTTCGAGGTCATTGGATATGGGATCCAAGGGCATCTGAGTAGTTTTTGTACAAATTATGTGCAATTCTCAAACTAATCAAGGTTTCTTGTTAAAATATTAAGACACATCATATGACCTGCTATATCTCAGATCTACAAGCTCCAAGCAACTCGTATCGGCATATAGCATCTAAGGTATGGGGGCACATGATATTCTCCCGGGGTGGAGGGGTGGGGGGTGCACAACCAATCGGTGGTTGGGAGGGTGGGGACAAATATAATATAAACAACCCTAAACAAAGTTCCACAATTTTATCTAAGGTTGAGGGGTTGACCCCCGACAATCATAGCTCCTCCTAAACACAACATTTGCATGTACTGTAGTACTAGACTTAATATTCATGTTTCAGTCTCATGTTCATTTTAAATATTGAGCTGAGGACCATGCATGTCTTACATTTTACTCCCTTCGTTCCTATAAATATTAGTTTTTTAGAGATTTCAAAGGGACTTCTACATACGGATGTATATAGACATATTTTAGAGTCTAGATTCACTCATTTTGCTCCGTATGTAGTCACTTGTTCAACTCTCTAAAAGACTAATATTTAGGAATAGAAGGAGTATTTTTGAATTCGTGTCATACATGCATGGTTTGGAAAATAGGTGCACAATACTTATTGGATTGTTGTTGTGTTCGTGTGTGTGTGTCTGTGTGTGTGTGTGGTCATATGCTTGATACATACAAAGTTTTCTCACCTCCATATTGTTCATCTTTTAAATTTCAATTTGCATTGGAAAACATACTAGGGATACCATGAAATGTGAAATCCATGTTGAGATCACTATATCACAAACTCACTCTAATTCAACAACTCCTCATAAATCAATTACCACATTAAGATTAGTATTTGCAAGGAAAATACGGGTATTGTAATACACATAGATTCGTTCGGCAATTTAAAAGGTTCCTTTCGTATTCTCGAATGGTAGGACCTAACGGCGTACCAGCCAGACCTTGGCTCCTGTTGATCCTAAAAAAATAAAAAAAAAATAAAAAAACCGGGCTCGTGTCCTTCGGTGGCGTGCGTGGTACGCACATTAGGCAACCCCAACTAGTCGAGCCTCAGCGTTTCAAGTCGAAATATCTGGCGGCTAGAATTCCAGCCCTAGGAAATTCCCCTCATGTCCCCAGTCCATAATGACTACCGATGAACAACGGAGGGATGCTTTAGTAACTAGACAATGTTACCTAATGTGCCAAGCACGGTTCAATTCCCTCGGTCGCCGCTCGTCAAGGTCACCCGTCAACTGCATTGCCTATACTACTACTACTACACCAGGATGAGGACAGAATTAAGCCCGTTTGTTCGTGCCTAATACTTGAGTTAATATATCAGGCAATGCACTGGTACGGACGGATTATACTTTTACTCTGCATATATAACTTGTCTGAAGTCTAACTAAGCAAAATGTTTGACCAAATCCTTTCTTAAGAAATACAACAGGACAGATGTACGGCTTGACAATTTATTGCATGATGCAGGTTATGATATTGTTTCGAATCCTGGATTTTAAATTTCAGAAAACCCAAAAGTGGGCATGAATTCTTGAAACTGAGCATGGTCACGTGATATGGCACAAATATTACTTCGTAAGTTTTTTCTTCAATTTGAGACAAGCTGCTTATGACAAGTTGCACAAATGAAGAGACAAGGTATTTTGGAACAAAGACCTGTCACGTTAAGGAGAACGCTTTCACTATTGAAATCATGGGCGTTTCGTGCCGCCATGAGTCCCCGCTTCTCATCGGCAGGTGTCGTCTGATCAAGCGTGTGATGAGTCGACGGGAGGCGTGCAAGAAGACCGCTGCGCTGGCTGGCAGGGAGGCGTGTGAGCAGACCGTTGTGCGGGCTCACCAGGAGGTGAGCCCTTTAACCAGGCTCTACCGCCCAACCTTCATCCCAACTGCTCCCACTTTTAATGTCGCCGGTGCCGCAGTTTAAAATCAACCCCGCACTACCCGGTATCGCTACAATCTTTTCTCTTCCTCTCCAATTCTCCTGTCGTCTACCTCCAACTAGCCTGACCTAAACGTACGCCATGCCGCATCACGATGGTCTTCCCTTAGTGTTCCAGTTTCCTGAGGAAGACACCCAGCCGGACTCTCAAGAACATAAGGCGCTTTGGGATGAGCTTGAACTGGCCTTGCGGGAAGACATCGCGCATGTCCCCGCTCCTGTTCCGGCTCCCATTGCGCGGACTGCACCAGCGCCCATCCCTGTGGCATTGATGGGCTGGGAGCCGCACATTGTCACTAAGCTTGATCCCACGGGGTTCCACGAGGTCCCCACCGACATTCACACACCCGTGCACCTGCCAGCGCATGCGCCTACACGTGCACTGACGCGCACGCCCGTGCCGGTGCACGTGCACCTGCCATCGCATGCGCCTGCGCGTGCACTGACGTGCGCGCCCGTGCTGGTGCCCGTGCACACGAGTGTCTCCGTTGTGCCGTTGACAGCGCTTGTCCCCGCGTGGGTGCCAGTGCCCTCCTCTGCGGCATGGATGGCCATCGTCGACCGCTTCCTTGCACCAACGCCAGTCGCCTCCTCCCGCCAGTTGACTCGCTCCAAAGTCCAGAACATTTTGGCCTTCCTTGAAGCTAGGACAACGTCCAGGAGTACACCAACAACGGCGCATGACACCGCAGTCGCCGTCGGTCAGTGGCCCGACGACACACAGAGCACGGTAGAGGAGCCGTTTCCCATCGCAAGACGCCGCCGCGTAATCTAAATTTGCCATGAAAAACGTTCGGATTGCCATGGTTAAAATCCGAACATTTATCATTTCCATTTATTTTATATCGATCGTCGTATAATTTAAAGTCAGAGTCAGACTGAATGAAATCTATGGTTTGATTGATTGAATGTTCTGCTAGAGCCGTATCAAATTAAATATAAAACGTCATCAAGCCACATGTATTCCTTGTCATCCAACGACCTAGACTACATTGCATGTACATCAAGCCGCATGCACTTATTATACTTCCAAATTAACGTGCATTGCATGTACACACTGACTAGTGCTGCTAGTACGTGAAACTGGTGCCGTGACTTGTGAACGCGTCCATATATGGTCAACGGTAACATCGCCCACGAGTTCTTCGTGTTTGCCCGTGCGTCTAAATGCAGAAGGGGGGGAGAGAGAGAGAACACATGGAACCCACCAGTAAGTGAAGGCAAATAGTACTAAAAATAATATTACATGTTATCCATTAAATAGGTTGTGGTAATATAAAAACATTATGTGAACAAAGGGGGGTACAACAAACATTGTTGTTCTACGTATGTTGCCTATTGACGTGCGGCTTGAAGGCCCGGTCGCATGTTCGATCCTCGTCTTTTATTTTTTAATTTGTATATGGGTCCAAATTTGTTTCATGACATGTGGGCCCCTCGGTGTGTAGTTTGTAGCACTTTAATTTGTGGGTCGAAATTTGTTCCATTCCAAGTGGACTATCGGTGTGTAGCTTTGTAGATTATTTATAATAATTAAAGAGAACAACATAGTTTTTTGCAATAATACCATGGTGCGACGTTGAAGGCGAGAATGGACGTGCGAGAGAGCGATGACCGAGCCAGAGGGAAATCAACTAGGGGAGTTGCGGGGGTTGCAATGGTGTTTGGAGTAGTTGTGGGCCGAATGCTACGAAAATATAATCTAAACTGACCGGAATAAATGCCTACACAAATTAATCCAAGGTTGGAGTGCCCCTCGCAATGTAAATAGCTCCGGCTTTGCGAGGGATGGATAGGTAGTATCTTCAATGCGTGGAAGATATGGTGTGAGAAAGCGAGGTCAATCGAGAGACATACAGATAGAGAGACAAAGTGAGTGCGGTCCGACATTCATTGAACAGATATATATGCTCTGGAGAGATATTGTCCGATTGAGCTTTTGGCAAGGGTGAGGGTTGTAAGATATAGCTTGAGAGATGATCCAGTCACAACGTGTAGATATACTATGTGCGTGGGAGGAAGCAAGGTCAATCGATCACATAGGGTCGTCGTGCGATCGAACGAGTGAGACGGGTTGGAGATAGTGACCTAGATAGACAATGTGCGTGAGAGAGTATACAATGTAAATAGGTCGAATTGGGCTCAAACATGGTGATATATCATTTTTGTCCGAGAAAGAACGAGGTCAATCGAGACATACACACACACACACAAAGAGAGAGAGAGAGAGAGAGAGAGATTGAGTGAGCGTGGCCTGCCATGAGGTCGAAAGAGTGGCGGCGGCTTGGATGGACTGACCTAGATAAACAATCTACATGAGAGAGTATAGAGTGTGTCGATGGAGGCCTGAACAGGGAGATATATCATTTGTGTGTGAAAGAAAAAGAGGTTAAATGAGACTCGGATAAAGAGAGCAAGATTGAGCGAGTGTGGCCCGCCATGCGTAAGAAAAAGAGTAAGACAGTCTCGAGGGAGTGACCTAGATATACAAAGTGCGTGCGTGCGCATGAGAGGTTGGGGGGGCTAGATAGGCAATGCATGTATTTAGCGCGAGAGGGTGAGAGGGAGAGGGAGAGAGAGAGAGAGAGAGAGAGAGAGCTCAGCATGGGGTGCAATGGCGGGTGTGTGAGGTAAATACATTTGGTAACAGAGTGGAAAAAGGGGTTGTGTAGTTGAGAGACTTAGAGATCGAAACATGGAGAGAAAGTATGAACGTGTGTTGGAAACCGATAGCTTCCTAAGGTGGTTAGGAGAGGAAGATTGACCGATACAGGAAGTATGTAGCGTGTGTGCGGGGAGGGGGGGGGGTGTGGTTGAATGTACATAGTACGAGACTTAACATCGATGTTTCAATTCAGTGTACATTGTAAGATTTGAACTAAGGACCATGCATACGAGTAATTATTTCAAATTCGTGCCATACTAAGTTTCGAGAAGTTGACATTGACTCAATTTGTTGTGCTTTTTTCTAGGTCATATGTTTGAATCCATCCAAAAGTT
>NC_057801.1:776236827-776256482 GCF_018294505.1 Triticum aestivum
TGTACATAGTACGATACTTAACATCAATGTTTCAATTCGGTCTACATTGTAAGATTTGAACTGAGGACCATGCATACGAGTAATTATTTCGAATTCGTGCCATACTAAGTTTCGAAAAGTTGACATTGACTCAATTTGTTGTGCTTTTTTATAGGTCATATGTTTGAATCCATCCAAAAGTTTTCTCACTACCATGGTGTTCATCATATACATATGAATTTGTATTAAAAAGTAGCGTGGATACACTGAAATGCGAAATCCACGTTAGAATTGGAGATCGCTACGTGACACACACTCTAATTCAAATAACTAATTATGTGACACACACTCTAATCCACGTTAGCGTGGATACCGTTTTGATTTTTTTTTCAAATAACTCCGCATTAATTAATTTATAGTACTCCCTCTGTTCACTTTTATAAGACCTTGAAGACATTTCAGACAATGTGCAAAACAGTTCATTTTAAGTTGTCTGAAACGACTTACAAAAGTGAACGGAGGGAGTATCTCGTTTCGAATGACTAATTATTGCAAGGAAAACACGGGCATGGTAATACATACAGATTCGTTTGCAAATGAAAGAAGATTCGATTGCATTCTCAAATGTAGACGCACCAGGCAGACCAGGGTCGTGTCGGGGTGGATGCTGCTTCGGTGCCTTAAAGGCACCTGCCTTTGGGTCACTGACATGTGGGCCAGCCACCTGTTGGGCCCATATGTCATGGACACAAAGGCACGTGCCTTAAGGCACCAAAGCATAGTCTTGTCGGGGTGGTCGCGTGTGTCGGACGGACGCGTAGCACCCAGCCACACACCCCCCTCCCTCGTCCCTCCCTCCCCCACTCCCTCCCTCGTCCCTCCCCCCCCCCAAAAAAAAGGATGATGACAAAATAAGTTTGCTCTTCCACGTTTCGGATTAAAATATCTGGCAGCCCCAATTCCAGCCCTGCAAAATCTCTCTTCTCCACCGTCCCCTTCCGCGCCCAGATTGCTCAAATCCCTAATTCGCCGCCAACCCAAGCAAAGTTTGGATCGCCCCTCGTCTCGTCTCTTTCCCCACCTCTGTGTCGGACGACGACGACGGTCACGCTTCACCACCGCACTGGAGCTACCTCATCTACGCCCTCATCCACCGCACCGGGTGGTCCACCGACAATGTCGGCCGCCACAACCGACTTGCCTCACAGACACTGACTTCCACCGCATCAGGTGCGCTTCACCGACGCCGTCTCCCAGCTCACCGGGGCTACTTCACCCAGCACATCGCCGCACCTCCGCCCCCCGAGGCCATTGGGGCTTCACCAACGGTCTTGTCCACCTCATCGTAGCGCTCCGCTGCCACTCAAGATCTGCATCCGTGCACGGCCAGCCAACGCCAGCGCATCACCCTCAATGGATCTGAAGTGACCCGCACTCTAGCTAGGCGAGCATTACCAAACGCCGGCCCGAACTACGTATCCACACATCACTCCCTTGTGCACTATTCCGACAATGTTTGGATATCCTTTCACTGCTCTCTTAGCTTACATGCCTATGCAACTCTGACTTTAACTCTTATTTCTTCTAGAGATATCATCTGAAACAAGCAAATCCATTTTTTAGCGAAGCATGACGGTGCTACGGGATCTGTTACACATCCTGCACACATGTATAACCTTGTAAGTATCTGTCCTTCGGTACAACATCAAGGTCGATTCCTCTTATTTGATCAACCATTCACCGTGTCAAAAATGCAGAGGGCGATGCAAGGAGCACAAGGCCTGCACATCCAAGCAAGTGGTAACATGGACTTGTACATGGAACATCCCAAGCGCAAGCAGAGCTGCAGTGAGCCTGTACAACGAGCTAGCATAAGTCCCTGCATTTCATTTAATTCGTACTGGCATTCGTGTATGGTTTGTGTGCAGTGGCGGATCCACGAATTCAAGTTACCAGGGGCAAACATTTAACTTAAAAAATACGAAGGCAATTGCACTCCGGAAATCAACATAACTTGAGAAATTTGAAGCTACATGCACTTTGAAAACCACCTAATGATCCAAAGTAGTTCAGATTATAAACACTAAATGATGCAAGCACCAAAAAACACAAAATGCAACATGGTGTACAAGGACTACAAACATGGTTTGTACCTAGTTGAATTACTCATCTCTGGCTGAAAATATCGAAGTGTAATTGCACCTATAACCAGTGCGCAAACTGCATATCAATATATCTATCCTACACAAGTATGCCAATAGTTTCAAACAACAGATTAGAAAAGTATTTATGCTATGTTGTCATGATACGGGGACTTTCTGATAGATGGCCTCGACGTTTCCTCAAGCTATGAAAATGCACTATAATTTGCTTGTCATCAATGCCTGCAAATCTCTGTCTCTCTCAACATAGCAGATCATCATTAGACACTAAATCCTTCAATGAGCTTGCAAAATGCTTGCATTAGATCCCTCATTAGACACTATATGTTCATCACCAGGAGCATGTAAAATGTTTGCATCAAATCCTTCATTAGCAGTCTGTTCATTAGACACTTCAGGCTCAAGAACAACATGAGCTTGTATGTTTGCATCGCAAACTTGATTAGATAGATTCAGTCAGTTCAGTATTGATTGGGGGAGTTATAAAATAAGTAGAAATTGGTTTGATTTTCTCATAGATTCCCTACATACAAGCAGTTTTACAACACCGTCAGGTTTAACTATTGGCCAGAAATTTAAGAGTTGAATTAGATATAATCAGGGATGTGATGTACCTGCTCGTTGCGCATTCTACTCTTGCAAGCTGCGACTGTCTGTTTGTGCAAGCTCGATGCCATGCCCGCGCTGTCGCCGCTGCCTCCCACGCAGGCTACACCCAGGGTTGGATCTTCATCTTCTTGTCCTTCCGTTCGCTTGAATCCCGGTGACCGCCCTCCAATAAAGGCGTGAGGAAGTGCTGTGTCGGTTCGTCCAGCGGCGGCTAGGTTAGGAGCGAACCATACTGGAGGCTGGAGCAAACCATACTGGAGGCTGGAGCGAATCAATTGGGATATTTCCTGCTGTCGATCGATATGGGAGGCGCTCGTTTCGGCCGCGAGCCTGCTATAGGGCCTGCCTTGCACTTATGTTATTGGCCCATCCAAATTGAAACATTTTTCTTCATTTTTTACATTGCCTGCTCGTGCGTTGGGACAAACAAAACTAGCCTGGGCCAACCTGGACGACTCAATCTAGGTGCACACTTTCCAGCCACCGGAGGTAGCCGCCCATACCAGCCCCTATGGTGGCGTCGCCCCTTTTTGCGTGTATGATTGGGTAGTGAAAAATATTCCAGTGGCGCTTTTGATTTACCCACAGAATGGTTGAATTGCTTGTTTCTATGAACTGAGTTCGCCAATAATGTGAAGGATGTCAATCTTTTCATCCTATTGTAGATTGCTTAGATCTTGATATGCCAAAAGTAATCGCATGAAATATACAGTAAAAGCCAGTGTGATGTGTGTGGCTACAACTAGTCTGACTACACGTCCTCATATAACATATCAAGGACGCACCATCTGACCAGATTAACCATTTGACTTACCAATGCAGTGTGGGAAGAAAGAAGTATTGGGACTACGTATCCAAGCAATTGATGTCAGGGACTCCTTCATACAACCTTGTAAGCGAAAAAGAAGTTACAGTGTGCCTGTACAAAGAACTAGCGTAAGTTCAGTTACATACTTCTTGGAATTTTAGTTAGCCACTTATTGCAAAATTGTTCAATTATGTTGCTTGCCTTAATTTAGTTTGCTACTAATTACATAATGCAACAGCCTGTTAATCATATTATAAATTGCGCCTAGATATGTGTTTGATACTTACTGTTAAGAATTACTTGTTTGCCTTAACTTAAATATCTACTTGTTTGTTTAACCGCTTTGCTGCTGCAACAGTGGGTTACAATGATGTTAATAACTACTTTTCAGCATCCAATTGAAACTCTTTATTTCCTTGTTTGTTTAACTGGTTTGCTGCTATAACTCCCAGTTGACATGTTTTGCTAACTTCAACTTTCCTGAATCCAATCGGAACTTTAATGGCAAAACAGGTTAGCCCAAGATCAAAGAGCAAGGTCACCATGGATGTTGCATCATCCCACAGCAGTGGCACCGGCCCAATCGTGCATTATGAATAGCCAACTGCTAATGCTCTAGAGGCTAAACTAGTGGTAGAAAGAGATTCTGCTTCTGCACTTAGAGATGAAGTTGACATGTTGAGGAAGCAAACAGCACAATCACAAGCAGTACTCAAGACAACCATTAAATATTTGGTGGATTTCAAAACGAAGGAAGCTGAGACTGACCAGATTGTTAAGGTCATGAAGGAAAAAAGGAAATTAAATTCCTACTTGGTAAGCCATAGGTGAAATGTTATTTCCATCGTTGAATAACCTTTGTGTTGTCTGTTCATGTCATGAATCAAACCATTTGTTTTAGAGATCTCGTAATAATTGTTTTTTTGTTTTTTGGTTTGTAATTTTATTTGCGCACAAGTCGACATTTCATTTGGATTGTTGTGCCAGACCTACAAATATGCCAATCGGGCTGAATGTGCATTCAGCAATAGTAGTAGTATAGATGGACAATAAGTGGCACGCATCGGAAAGGGCCAAGATGCTGGCTAAAAAAAGGATGCTGTTGTAGCCAAAAAAAGTACAGCAGCCTAGCTTATGAATGTTAGTTGATATTATTGATCCATATACTCTATAAGTGTTTATATGTCTGTTAGTTCTGTACATTCTTGGTTGATTGACTCGATATTTGAATCTTGCTACATCGCTTGTGTACATATCTAAATGGGAGTACACATTATGCTGCGTGTGACATTTGACTTGGACATGAAGTGTTCCAAATATTCGAATTCACCTTAAACTGGATTCTAGCTTCTGAATTTGAGTATCGGCATTTGTAAACCATATTGATATATGACAGTGGAATACAACTTTGTCGTCCTTTTGAAGACATATAAAAACACGTAGAATGATTTATAAACATTGATATAGGAATACAAAATGGATTCGAATTTAGTTGCCAGGGTAAACGTGGATGCTTATTGTCCCAAAATTCGAAAGAAGCGGAAAAATGTCCACTCCCACGTCGGCTGCCCGAAGCCAAGTGTTTGGGAGATGGAAATTACTGTCTACCCATTACACGGACAATCCATCGGCCCGATTTCCACTACTCTAAATAGGGGTAGGTTAGTAACTTCAATTAGACGTGACACGACCGCCTCTGAGCCCATTCCGACACGGTGGGCGTCAAACATGAGCGGCAAAACACATTTGATTCAAGATCGTCTGAAAGAACTTTGTTTCTCCCTCCATTCCCCATTCATACACGGTGGGTGGCAAAACAAACTCGACCCGACCGAAATCGATGTAGGAAAATATTTTCAATAGGGGCAGGTTTGTAACATCACTCAGACGTGACACAACCGCCCTACCTGTCAACCCCGTTCATACACCGTGGGCGCCAACCATGGGCGCCAACCACCCTCTCCTCGCCCGAAATCGCTCTGGGCAAATATTGGCGAGATGCGAGATTACCGTCCTATCCCCAACCAATGAGACGTCCAAATTTTAAACGGGGGCTAAGTTTGTAACTTCCCATATTTCAGACAGGCGCGTCCCAAAAACATGGTTCCCCATACCTCTCCCTCCATTTTCCGATTCATACACCGTCCGCGCTAGAACACCCCATCCCCACACCAGCCTCCGTCTGCCACCCCATCCATTGCCGTTGTCCTCCACCACATCCATCGCCACCGTCCTCCACCATGCCGAAGCGCCTACCAAGACCGCGTCGTCCACTTCTAGAGATGGACGTTTCTCATCCATGGTGATGGACAAATAGCTTTGCATCGCGTCCTCTCGCTTCATCGGTGCCGTCGTCCTCTTTGCCGGGGCCGCTCACACGACCTTCTCTTCCACCACAACGGGACTTATCCCCCGATACACCCGTCTACCATCGCAGATCTGCTTCAACGCCACCGACAGCCATCACCCCCCGGATGCCTACACGGCGCCGCAAGAGAGGTGGTGTCGGTGTCAAAACCGGCGCATCTCGGGTAGGGGGTCTCGAACTGTGCGTCTAGGCGGATGGTAATAGGAGACAAGGGACACGATGTTTTTACCCAGGTTCGGGCCCTCTCGATGGAGGTAAAATCCTACTCCTGCTTGATTAATATTGATGATATGGGTAGTACAAGAGTAGATCTACCACGAGATCGGAGTGGCTAAACCCTAGAATCTAGCCTATCGTATGATTGTTGTTCGTCCTATGGACTAAAACTCTCCGGTTTATATAGACACCGGAGAGGGCTAGGGTTACACAGAGTTGGTTATAATGGGAGGAGATCTTCATATCGTATCGCCAAGCTTGCCTTCCACGCCAAGGAAAGTCCCATCCGGACACGGGACAGAGTCTTCAATCTTGTATCTTCATAGTCCGGGAGTCCGGCCAAAGGTCTTAGTCCAGCCATCCGGACACCCCCTAATCCAGGACTCCCTCAGGTGGTACTTCATATCTCCTAAACTTTTTGATCTCAACCAGAAAATAGATCTTAACTTGGTTACTCTACTTTCTTTTAAGCTCTTAGAATTTAGTTCTTAGTTCGAAGCAAACAATGGATGCTAAATATCATTTCTTCGGTTTACAGCTTCAAATCTGCCATGGCACAGCCATAATATGGTTTAATTGATCATGCTTAGGGTTTAATTGATCATGTTGGTTATGTGGTGGTTTCTTTAATAGAAATCGGAGGGGAAACCCTCTTTTGCTAAAAAAATATGCTTAGAGTTTCCCCCTTTTATGATCACTATACGATCAGAATACGTGCTTCATGTCATAATAACACTGCTCCACCCATCAAGCTAAACAAGCTTAGTTGTTCAAATACGAATCTGATATTATTAAAACAGAGTTGTTTAATTGGTCAGCTAAATGTTCCTAAATTAGTTTCGAAAATGCATGTTCACTGCTCGGGTGTGTATCTCCACAGGGTGCCCACGGTGGGCCGACCCACCCTGGGATTTTGGGTCGTCCTAGGCCCCGATTCCCCTCTATTCTGCTGCGCGCTTCCGATCTCTACTCGCCCTCAGCCGCCTGCCTCGCCGGCGACTTGCCGTCCCCGGACGGCATGACTCTAGGAGGAGACGTCGGACTAACAGGAGGCCAGGAGCCGCTCACCCAACAACGTAACCGCTGCCCGGGCGTGCCGCCGTGCCTACCTTCCCAGTCCGTTCAGGGCTCAGGCGTGCAGCACCCACCAAGCCAACCCGATTTATCCTGAGATACGTCCTCAACACTCAGCAGCCACTCCTCATCACCCATTTTCTAATTGATTCATTACTCATTAGGCAGGACTGTCATTAGGGTTTGTTGTGTGCTCACTGCTACCTACACTTACTGGTTCAGATGTATTTCGGTGATCTTTAGTACCTCTAAAGTTCACAGGGTTTTCAAAATTCCGGCCCTCGGAATAGACACTAGTCATTTTGGATTGTTGGTCGTAGAGACATTGACCCAGATTACTACTGCAAGCCAGGTTTGTTGACAATTTTACTTGTCTTTCTTACTCATTCGATATAATATTCAATTATTCACGTCGATTAGTTGCAAACAATAAGTGCTAGACAAACTTCTTCATTCAGATTTTGGACGGTCTCTTACTGTAGTTACAATTCTGTATACTTGTCCTAGTAAGCTCACAAGTAAATGATTGATTCACTACATCTATGCCTGCCTTGTCATATTTGTTGTCAATATTCTTTTAGGGTGGACCACCCTGTTTCTAAATACTGGAATCGTAGACATGAGAGAATAGTATTTCTCTATGTGATCTCTTCCATCATGTGTGGGCAACGAACACTGCATTGTATAGAAAGAAAGTGTCATTTCCTGCTTTTACATAGGTTTCGATCTTTTACATGGAATACAATCTGCCTACTTGCTTTGTGTCGCACTACCAACACTCCACCCTTGAAGCTAAACATTATGCCACTCATAATTTCTTAGTTTATTTGTTCAAATACGAATTTCATATGATTCTAATGTTCCTACTTCAGCTTTGAAATGTGTGCCTGCCTGTTATAGAGACATAAGGGGTTTGTATTTCTGTGTGTGGTCTGGTCAGCATGGTTGGGGGTGAACTTTGCATATGCAGGGGTTTATAGGGAGACCCTCTTCGAGTTGAATCCGCAATGCATTCCATAGATAATCTGACTACTTTTTATGTTTTCATGAATCTCAGGTTCTGAGCAACATCATAATGATTATGAGCTTGCGCGCATGAAAAGAATAAAGTAGAACAATGCCATGGCTGTCAAACTTGGCATTAAGGGACTGAAATCAAGTCTTGATGCAATGCAATGCAAAATGCTCTCCACCTACAGATTCATGCTCAGAATATGATCCTAACAGTGATTCTGAGCTAGAGGGAGACCTAAGTCAATTTAGCTCCCTAGTGGAGGAGTCAGAGGAAGATGCCCTATCTTATTCACCCATCAAGGTACTTGCTATAACTTTCCAAGGTTACATTGCTCGCACATATCTTGCAACTGATGCTTTGCATTGCTTCTACTTTGTTGAACTGCCATTAGCTTAGTTTACACATCGTGTATGTGAATACGCCCTGCCTATCCATTTTCAGTACATATTCCATCTGTCATCATACCATATTTATCCATTCAAATGTTATTCTTGTGTATCAGACGTTCAAAAGGAAGAGGGCGATTGTTGGTCGTGGAGGAGCACAAGCAAAGTATTTGGAAAAGGTAGTGGCACCTGATAAATCAAATAGCCCATTAGGTGTAGTTGCAATATCATCTGACCCACAAAACACCCCAACTCTAGCAGACTCTAGCCCTACTACACTGGTCATTTCTGATGCCCCAACTCAGCAGACCCCAATTGCAGCAAATAGTATGATTATGCCAGCTGACATAGCACCAGCTCTACGATGCAAAACCCCCATTCCAGCAAAGAGTACACCAAATCCAGTTGCCAAATCCCTTTTCGAACCAGAGAGAGCCCCAATTGCAGAAAATAGGACCCCTGTTCCATTTCTTCCCAGTTTAGAAGACGAAGCTTATGTTGTTGTCAGGAACTTTGTGCACATCTTTCCTTCATGGAAAGATTATACCGCAGACGCAGAACATTTTCCAGTCTTCCTCCGCAACTTACGCGTAAGTAATGTACTAATGTTATTCATGGTCATTACTACATATGTTTCTGCTGACAGAAGACACAAGACTTCATTCTTTTAAATAGGCGAGGAGCAAACTGGATTGTGAAGACGAGCAAGGGTTGGTTGCGCTTTTCAAGCACTCGTTGATGAAGTATCGTTCCTACCTGAGGCAAGCGCACTTCGATGGCAAGCCTCTGAACGAAATTTCTATAAAGTCTCCGGTGCTACATTTATCCGACGGTGACTGGAATAATCTTGTTACACATTGGTCTCGGCTGCAGTGTAAGGTACTGTCTATGATATCACATCACAATTTGAACTACATTTCTGCATTTGCCTTAATGTCTCACTTGTAAAAAAAACTGTTAGCAGAAGAACATTCGTTCTCAAGGGACCACAGAATCTCACAACTATACTGCACACTGCATTGCTCTTGTGAGTACCTCTTGCCCTGTATGACCATACTAACTTTCATAGTTGTTTGATTATGTAGCATCACTGCACATGTTAGCCTTGTAATCGTCCATTTGGTGGACATTATAAGATCCGTATGGACTCTTACATAAATTTAGAATCAACCCAATGCTTTTGAAGAGGTTTAGCTCTGCAGTCCTCTTGTAAGGACTGAACATGGTCTATCACTGTACTTACATTAACAGCTACTCCCTCCGTTCCATAATATAAGAACGTTTTGTACAGTACACCAGTGTTCAAAACACTCTTGTATCATGGAAAGAGGGATTGGTTCATTGTGTAGCATTCTGCATCTTATCTCCCCCGCCCACCATTTACTAAAAAAGATCAGATCTATATTTAATCCTACCAACAAGTAGAATACAGACAATGCCAATGCAGAAGTGTAGCCCATTGCTCTTGTCAGTACATTTTGTCCTGTAACGCTTGTACTTCCAAGGATTGGTAGTTGATTGTGTAGCATCAATCTACATCTTATCTTAATTATCCTCTATCCCTTCCAGTATTATCATATCTATAATTACTCTCTACAAAATGTAGAGTATAGGCAATTCTTGAGTTATCCTTCCCTTGACATGGAGAAGGGCATTATAAAGCCGGTGTTAACTGTTAATGTAAGCCAGTCCTTCTAAAGCCTTTATCCTCAACTGCTGTTTAATTTGCTCATACTCCCCATCATTTACTGCTGTTTAGTTTCCTATTTCTACCAAAATGTGTTTGCAAGAACCGTAAGTTCTAAGTTTTACTTGTAAAACCAAATTCCTTATTCATACCATGCACATTACTTAATACTCCCTATATGTATGCTTGTTTTTGTGGATCTATAATCTAGTGTGTGGTGAAGCAGCCCACGTTTGCACCTTCTCATCTCCTGTTTTCTCTTACTGATGCGGCTGATGATATGAACAACATGCCATGCACATTATCCAAAATAGGTACAATGATTTTATTTGCCCTTCATCTATGCTTGTTATGTTGACATGGTAATCCCGTAGTGTGGTGAAGCTCCCCGCGTTATGAACAATGCCAAATTATGCTATTGATATTTTGAACTTACTCTTTTTTTCTAATTTGAAATTGGATGGAATTGACAGCACAGTTATCATCTTTGTTTATACATGTGCAAAACCTGTCATCTCTCTGCTTTGTTTCAGGGTGATATGCCTGATGGCATGCACAAGTCTGCTGAAGGCTGTGCGACAAACCCAACATATATTGCAGCAAAGAAGGCAAAACATCTTGAAGATAGCGAGACAACCCCAAAGTTGTCTTGATGCAGTGTTCAAGTTACTTGAGACTAGCAGTCAGACAAGCTCACAGAATTCGTTGTTTGAATCAGTTCGACTTCTTCAGTCCTAAGTTCTAGCAAAAAGGCATTCTGCAACTCAACTTCGACTTGAAGTCCTATCTCTAAGAAAGATTGCGGAGAACACCAATGAGAACCTCATCGCTAAACAGCTACACCTGGAAGCTATGACCGACATGCTAGGCCGGTCTCACAGCCTTGCTCAGCAGCTTGCGCAGCAGTTCCCCCGCAAGGCTAACCTTTCTTGAACTGTCTTGGAAGTGGTCTCGGTTCAATATTATTTTGTTACGCTGCAATGGTGCCCAGTTTTTGTAATCTGCTTCTTTGTTGCGCTTTATGATCACTGGTGGCAAACTTCGATGCTCAGTGGATGTAATATACCTTAAATCCTTTATTGTATAGTGTAGGTTTATTCTTAGTTACTATGCCATAATTTCTTTATTGTATAGAGTAGGTTTGTTCTTAATTACTACTAGTTACTGCCATCATTCGCTATCTGAAAAAAAATCAGATGTAGTCGACCGGGCCGAAACATTCGACTCTAACGGGCCTGGTTTTTAGCGGGCCACAATTGGGCCGGCCTGCGTCTTTCTTGGACCCGAATGATTGGGGCCTTCACACATTGCGCCAGGCCCAAACTTACACCGGCCTATATTTTAGTTGGGCCTTTTGTCGACCCAGCGCTTAGTTTGGCCTAGGTAGTGTTGGGCCATTAACAGACTGAATATTGTACTGGCCTATTACGGCCGAGATGAAACCACGGGCCTTTAGCAGGTCAAAATGCATGTTGGGCCTCAATTTTCACTAGTCGTCGACGGGCCTTCAGCAGGTTGAAATGTAGACCGGGTCATTTTGGGCCCAGTTAGCTCACAGGCCGTTACGAGGCTGAAACATATCTCGGGCCTTAGTTGGCACACTGATATCATGGGCCTTTAAGAGGCCGAAAGCTTAGTACAGGCATCAACGTGCCGAATTACGCGACAGGCCTTTAACAGGCCCAAAGTCACGTTGGGCTTAACTGTTGCCACCTTTAGCATGGGCCGTTAGTGGGCCCGATGTCCCATCGGACCATATATGGCCCATGGGCAGCATGGGCCATTCCCAGGCCGAAAGTCACACCGGGCTGAAATGGGCCCATGTCTACATCAGGCCTCAAACAGGACGAAAGTCACACCGGGCTGAAATGGGCCCATGTCTACATCAGGCCTCTAACAGGCCGAAACTCAATGGGCCGTAGTTGGGCCCAAATATTCGGCGAATAATTAATGGGCCAGATCTGGCTTTGGGCCGCAAATGGGCCCAATTATTGGGCGAACAATTAACGGGCCAGATCTGGCTTCGGGCCGTAAATGGGCCCAAATTATGGCCGAACAATTAACGGGCCAGATCTAACTTCGGGCCGTAAATGGGCCTTTATTAAGCAGACCATTATTGGGCTAGGCCACTAGTACCTAATTAAGTACTATGGGCCTTTGACTGGGCCGACCTTTTTAACCTATATGGGCCTCTGTTGGGCCCAGCCACGTGTCGACGTATCATAGGCATGTCTCCTCCAATGGACGGGCGACATCTGGCCCACTGACAAGCTGACAGGTGTTCCCTTCAGCCAATTAGGATTTTACACATGGAAATTTCCCATTGGTCCGGGCTGTTAATGGGTTATCAGATCCAAAACCCGACCCGATAGCTTAAAGGCATTCTGTTACGGTGGATGCCACGTGTCGATCACCCTTGACGAAAGCACTTATGTGACGCGCGATTTATTGTCATGGAAGTGGACACTTCCGTGATGATAATTTTGGTAATGTCATGGAACACTTCTACGACAGCACAGGTATGACTATCTTGATTCTGTCATAAATTTCTCATGGATGTACATGCATGACAAAAAAGGCGACCTACTGTGATAAACACGTATCATCACGGAAGTGTATTTTTTTGTAGTGTATAAAATAAACGGTGCCAGGGCAGAATCCCAGAATGCAGAAACAGAGAGAGACAGAGAGATAGATCAAATCTCGGAGGGGCTCTCACCCCTCCCATGCCATGGGAGCCAAGGACCAGAGGGAAACCCTTCTGCCATCTAGGGAGAAGGTCAGGGAAGAAGAAGAAGAAGGGGGGCTTTCTCCCCCTCGCTTCCGATGGCGCCGGAACGCTGCCGGGGGCCATCATCATCACTGCAATCTACACCAACACCACCGTCATCTTCACCAACATCTCCATCACCTTTCCCCATCTATATTCAGCGGTCCACTCTCCCGCAACCCGCTGTAGCCCCTACTTGAACATGGTGCTTTATGCTTCATATTATTATCCAATGATGTGTTGCTATCCTATGATGTCTGAGTAGATTTTTGTTATCCTGCCGGTGATTGATGAATTGCTATGATTGGTTTAATTTGCTTGTGGTTATGTTGATGTCCTATTGTGCCCTCTGTGTCGCGCAAGCATGAGGGATTCCCGCTGTAGGGTGTTGCAATACGTTCATGATTCGCTTATAGTGGGTTGCTTGAGTGACAGAAGCATAAACCCGAGTAAGGGGGTTGTGGCGTATGGGATAAAGGGGACTTGATACTTTAATGCTATGGTTGGGTTTTACCTTAATGATCTTTAGTAGTTGCGGATGCTTGCTAGAGTTCCAATCATAAGTGCATATGATCCAAGAAGAGAAAGTATGTTAGCTTATGCCTCTCCCACATAAAACTTGTTTTCGGTCTAGTAAAGTAGTCAATTGCCTAGGGACAATTTCACAACTCCTATCACCACTTTTCCACACTCGCTATATTTACTTTATTGCTTCTTTATCTAAAAAGCCCCTAGTTTATATTTACGTGTTCTTTATATTCTTGCAAACCTATCCAACAACACATACAAAGTCCTTCTAGTTTCATACTTGTTCTAGGTAAAGCGAACATCAAGCTTGCGTAGAGTTATATCGGTGGTCGCTAGAACTTGAGAGAATATTTTTTCTACCTTTAGCTCCTCGTTGGGTTCGGCACTCTTACTTATCGAAAGAGGCTACAATTGATCCCCTATACTTGTGGGTTATCAAGACCTTTTCCTGGCGCTGTTGCCAGGGAATCATAGCGTGGGGTGAATATTCTCGTGTGTGCTTGTTTGCTTTTTCACTAAGTAATTTTTATTTGCTGTTCTTAGTTGTTCTCTATCTTTAGTTATGGATATGGAACCCGAAATACAAAAAAATAGGTGTACTTGCTACTCAAGGAGATGGGGAACCTCCTGAAACCCTCAATGCTCATTATGTTCAAGATATTATGTACTACTTTGATAATCCTGAGAAAACCCCATTCAATTTTGTTATGGGAGACACGTTGGATCAACGTGAATACTTTAGGGATTATCGCTTGACACAAAAAGGGAAACTATTATGGGATCAAATTTATATGTTGCGTTGGTATGCTCGGGATCTATGCTTGAGACATGATTATAATTGTTGCTCTAGGATGAAGGCTCCACACCTTCCCTTTTCATGTAAATTTAATGATAATGAAACCCTAGCTTCTTATGCTAATGGTATATATGATTACTATGATGTGGAATGAATAGAAGAATTCATTGCTTTTATGGGTGCTTATGAAATTAAATCTTTGTTTAAAGAGTTTGAAGATTTTGATGATTCGGTTTATAGACCTGAAAATTTTTCTATACTTAAATATTGCTATGAGAATTATGAATTCAATTCCGATATTGATGCATTTATTGAGGAAGTCTCCGCTATCCAAGAAGAGATTAATATTTTGCAGGAGTCTATGGAAGTAGGAATTGATGAAATTGTGAGCTCATTGGATGAAAAGATGATGAGGAGAGCGAAGAACAAAAGGAGGAAGAGCGGATTAGCTACCTGTGCCCACCTTCTAATGAGAGTAACTCTTCAACTCATACATTGTTTAATTTCCCTTCGTGCTTACCGAAGGATGATTGCTATGATGATTGCTATGATCCCGTTGATTCTCTTGAAATATCCCTTTTTGATGATGCTTGCTATGCTTGTGGCCAAGACGCCAATATGAGTTATGCTTATGGAGATGAACTTGCTATAGTTCCTTATGTTAAACATGAAATTGTTGCTATTGCACCCACGCATGATAGTCCTATTATCTTTTTGAATTCTCCTGACTACACTATATCGGAGAAGTCTGTGCTTATTAAGGATTATATTGATGGGTTGCGTTTTACTACTACACATGATGATTTTGATAGATATAATATGCATGTTCTTGCTGCTCCTACTTGCAATTATTATGAGAGAGGAACTATATCTCCACCTCTCTATGTTTCCAATATGATAAAATTGCAAGAAATTGCTTATACTGTGCATTGGCCTTTACTTGGTGTGCATGAATTGTTCTTTTATGACATGCCGATGCATAGGAAGAGAGTTAGACTTCGTTGTTGCATGATATATGTTACTTTGTGCTCACTACTAAATTAAAAATCATTGTTAATTAAAATTGGCTTTGATATACCTTGGGATCCGGGTGGATCCATTACTTGAGCACTATATGCCTAGCTTAATGGCTTTAAAGAAAGCGCTGGCAGGGAGACAACCCAAAAGTTTTAGAGAGTCATTTATTTCTGTTGAGTGCTTTTATATAGTCTAAAAACAAAAATATAAAGAGGGGAACCTAAAAAAAATTCAAAAAGGAAAGTGAAAGTGAGAAAGACAAGCATTGTTGAAGTGGGGGAGCTCCTTAAACTTTGTTCATGCTCACGGAAACTTTGTGAATCTTAATTACAGAAACTTTTCATCAAAAATAATTATGCCCTTGTACAGTTCCATTGTATTATAAAAATAATGTGCCAAGGTTTGCCTTTAGGATGTTTACAATGCTTGTTGGTTTGAGCGGTGCAAGACAGAAACTTTGGCTGTAGTGCGCAATTTTACATTTTTTGCTGGGATGTCAAACGGTTCTGATTATTTTTGCACTGTATTTCTATACAAATTTTTTATTTTTCCTAATTTTGGTAGAATGTTTGGGGTAACAGAAGTATGGTGAATGTTCAGATTGCTACAGATTGTTCTGTTTTGACAGATTCTGTTTTTGATGCATAGTTTGCTTGTTTTGATGAAACTATCAATTTATATCAGTGGATTAAGCCATGGAAAAGTTATACTACAGTAGACGCAATGCAAAAACAAATTATGAATTGCTTTGCAACAGTACTTAGAGTAGTGATTTGCTTTATTATACTAACGGATCTTACCGAGTTTTCTGTTGAAGTTTTTGTGTGGATGAAGTGTTTGATCAAGGAGGTCTTGATATGACGAAAAGGAAGAGAGGCAAGAGCTCAAGCTTGGGGATTCCCAAGGCACCCCAAGTAAATATTCAAGGAAACTCAAGCATCTAAGCTTGGGGATGCCCCGGAAGTCATCCCCTCTTTCTTCAACAAGTATCGGTATGTTTTCGGATTCGTTTCGTTCATGCCATATGTGCAAGTCTTGGAGCATCTTTTGCATTTAGTTTTCACTTTTATTTTATGCACCATGCTGGTATGATATAGTCCTTGGTTCATTTATAGAATGCTCACAGCACTTCACTTAAATCTTTTGAGTATGGCTTTATAGAATGCTTCATGTGCTTCACTTATATCATTTGAAGTTTGGATTGCCTGTTTCTCTTCATATAGAAAACCGCCATTGTAGAGTGCTCTTTTGCTTCAATTATATTTGTTAGAGCGTGGGCATATCTTTTGTAGAAAGAATTAAACTCTCTTGCTTCACTTATATCTATTTAGAGAGATGACAGGAATTGGTCATTCACATGGTTAGTCATAAAATCCTACATAAACTTGTAGATCACTGAATATGATATGTTTGATTCCTTGCAATAGTTTTGCGATATAAAGGTGGTGATATTACAGTCGTGCTAGTGGGGTAATTGTGAAATTGAGAAATACTTGTGTTGAGGTTTGCAAGTCCCGTAGCATGCACGTATGGTAACCGGTGTGTGACAAATTTGAAGCAGGGGGTGTTCTTTGATTGCTTTCCTTATGAGTGGAGGTCGGGGACGCACGATGGTTAACTCCTACCAACCTCCCCCTGGGAGCATGCGTAGTAGTACTTTGCTTCGAGAGCTAATAAACTTTTGCATAAGTATGTGAGTTCTTTATGACTAATGTTGAGTCCATGGATTATACGCACTCTCACCCTTACATCATTGCTAGACTCTTCGGTAGTGTGCATTGCCCTTTCTCACCTCGAGAGTTGGTGCAAACTTCGCCGGTGCATCCAAACCACGTGATATGATACGCTCTATCACACATAAGCCTCCTTATATCTTCCTCAAAACAGCCACCATACCTACCTATTATGGCATTTCTATAGCCATTCCGATATATATTGCCATGCAACTTCCATCATCATCATATACATGACTTGAGCATTCATTGTCATATTGCTTTGCATGATCGTAAGATAGCTAGCATGATGTTTTCATGGCTTGTCCGTTTTTTTATGTCATTGCTACGCTAGATCATTCCACATCCCGGTACACCGCCAGAGGCATTCATATAAAGTCATATCTTTGTTCAATCAAGTTGTAATATTGAGTTATATGCAAATAAAAGTGTGATGATCATCATTATTATAGCATTATTGCCCCAGTGAGAAAAGGATGATGGAGACTATGATTCCCCCACAAGTCGGGATGAGACTCCGGACTTTATGAAAAATAAAACAGGCCAAAGAAGCCCAAATAAAAAAAGTCCAAAGAAGCCCACCCAAAAAAAAGAGAACATAAAAAATGAGAGAAAAAGAGATAAGGGGAAATGTTACTATCCTTTTACCACACTTGTGCTTCGGAGTAGCACCATGTTCGTCATATAGAGAGTCTCTTGAGTTATCACTTTAATATACTAGTGGGGATTTTCATTGTAGAACTTGGCTTGTATATTCCGATGATGGGCTTCCTCAAATGCCCGAGGTCTTCATGAGCAAGCAAGTTGGATGCACACCCACTTAGTTTCTAGTTTGAGATTTCATACACTTATAGCTCTTAGTGCATCCGTTGCATGCCAATCCCTACTCCTCGCATTGCCATAAATTGATGGGAATCTCCATAGGCCGTTGATTAGCCGCGTCGATGAGAGACTTTCTCCCTTTTTGTCTTCTCCACATAAACCTCCACCATCATATACTACTCCGCCTATAGTGCTATATCCATGGCTTGCGCTCATGTATTGCGTGAGGGTTGAAAAAGCTGAAGCGCGTTAAAAAGTATGAATCAATTGCTCAGCTCGTCATCGGGGTTGTGCATGATGGGAGCATTTTGTGTGACGGAAATGAAGCATGGACAAACTATATGATTTTGTAGGGATAAGCTTTCTTTGTCTATGTTATTTCGATAAGACATAATTGCTTGGTTGGTATGCTTGAAGTATTATCGTTTTTATGTCAAATGATAGACTATTGCCTTGAATTACTCTTGTCTTAATATTCAAGCCATGATTAGACATATGATCAAGATTATGCTAGGTAGCATTCCACATCAAAAAATATCTTTTTTATTATTTACCTACTCGAGGACGAACAGGAGTTAAGCTTGGGGATGCTAATACGTCTCCGTCGTATCTATAAATTTTGATTGTTCCATGCCAATATTATTCAACTTTCATATACTTTTGGCAACTTTTATACTTTTTTGGGGACTAACATATTGATCTAGTGTCCAGTGCTAGTTCCTGTTTCTTGCATGTTTTATGTTTCGCGGAAACTCAATATCAAACGGAGTCCAAACGGGATAAAAACGGACGGAGAATTATTTTGGAATATTTATGATTTTTGGGAAGTAAAATTAACGTGAGACGGTGCCCGAGGTGGCCACGAGGGTGGCCCGCGCGCCCACTTATACTGGGCGCGCCCCTGACCCTCGTGGGGCCCTCGTAAGGTGGTTGACGCCCTTCTTTGGCCGCAAGAAAGCTAATTTTTGGAAAAATATCTGGGCAAACACTACTAGGGAAAATCTTATACACAGAAATTTAGCAGTAGTGTGGGTCAAAAATGCACGCTGGTGCTAAGTAGCAGTAGCGCGCGTGCACAAACCGTGCTACAGATAAAGTTCTAGCAGTAGCGCGCCTTATTCTAAACACGTTACTACTAAAATTCCCACGGCTTAGCCAATAGGCTACACATAGTAGTAGCGATCCATATTGAACCGCGCTACCGCTACTTCCTTTGTAGCAGCGCGTTTTCTCCTAAACTCGCTACTGCTAAAGGATATAAAATTAAATGGAAAGCAAATAGAAAGGTAATTGAAAATGAAAGAAATAGAATAAGGTGAAAGAAAAAAATAAAATGTGAAGAAAAATAAATGAAAAAGGGGAAAAAGAGAAAGGAGTAGCGGTAGCGTGTATAACAGAACGCGTTGTAGCTAACGTAGCAGTAGCGCGCTTTCTGGAACACGCTACTGCTACTTCTGAATTAACGACCCGCGGGCTCAAAATTTTGCTAAGTCCTCCATTCCCCCCCCCCTTTCCCCTACTCCTCTGTCGCCGCCGCACGAGGCCGCCCTCAACCTCACCGCCGCCTCCCGCCGCCGCTCTCGACCTCACCGTCGCCGCCCTCGACCTCACCACCGCCGCCCTCGACCTCACCGCCGCCGCCCGAGCCCGCCCAGCACCGCCGCCTTCGATCCCGAGCCCGCTCT
>NC_057801.1:776257599-776267703 GCF_018294505.1 Triticum aestivum
AGGCTTATGTGATGTGTATTACCGAGAGGGCCCAGAGATACCTCTCCGACAATCGGAGTGACAAATCCTAATCTCGAAATACGCCAACCCAACATCGACCATTGGAGACACCTGTAGTACTCCTTTATAATCACCCAGTTACGTTGTGACGTTTGGTAGTACCCAAAGTGTTCCTCCGGTAAACGGGAGTTGCATAATCTCATAGTCATAGGAACATGTATAAGTCATGAAGAAAGCAATAGCAACATACTAAACGATCGGGTGCTAAGCTAATGGAATGGGTCATGTCAATCAGATCATTCTACTAATGATGTGACCTTGTTAATCAAATAACAACTCATTGTTTATGGTTAGGAAACATAACCATCTTTGATTAACGAGCTAGTCAAGTAGAGGCATACTAGTGACACTTTGTTTGTCTATGTATTCACACATGTATTATGTTTCCGGAAAATACAATTCTAGCATGAATAATAAACATTTATCATGATTATAAGGAAATAAATAATAACTTTATTATTGCCTCTAGGGCATATTTCCTTCAGTCTCCCACTTGCACTAGAGTCAATAATCTAGATTATACTGTAATGATTCTAACACCCATGGAGCTTTGGTGCTGATCATGTTTTGCTCGTGGAAGAGGCTTAGTCAACGGGTCTGCAACATTCAGATCCGTATGTATCTTGCAAATCTCTATGTCTCCCACCTGGACTAGATCCCGGATGGAGTTGAAGCGTCTCTTGATGTGTTTGGTCCTTTTGTGAAATCTGGATTCCTTTGCCAAGGCAATTGCACCAGTATTGTCACAAAAGATTTTCATTGGACCCGATGCACTAGGTATGACACCTAGATCGGATATGAACTCCTTCATCCAGACTCCTTCATTTGCTGCTTCCGAAGCAGCTATGTATTCCGCTTCACATGTAGATCCCGCTACGACGCTTTGTTTAGAACTACACCAACTGACAGCTCCACCGTTTAATGTAAACACGTATCCAGTTTGCGATTTAGAATCGTCCGGATCAGTGTCAAAGCTTGCATCAACGTAACCTTTTACGATGAGCTCTTTGTCACCTCCATATACGAGAAACATATCCTTAGTCCTTTTTAGGTATTTCAGGATGTTCTTGACCGCTGTCCAGTGATCCACTCCTGGATTACTTTGGTACCTCCCTGCTAAACTTATAGCAAGGCACACATCAGGTCAGGTACACAGCATTGCATACATGATAGAGCCTATGGCTGATGCATAGGGAACATCTTTCATATTCTCTCTATCTTCTGCAGTGGTCGGGCATTGAGTCTTACTCAATTTCACACCTTGTAACACAGGCAAGAACCCTTTCTTTGCTTGATCCATTTTGAACTTCTTCAAAATTTTGTCAAGGTATGTGCTTTGTGAAAGTCCAATTAAGCGTTTTGATCTATCTCTATAGATCTTAATGCCTAATATGTAAGCAGCTTCACCGAGGTCTTTCATTGAAAAACTTTTATTCAAGTATCCCTTTATGCTATCCAGAAATTCTATATCATTTCCAATCAGTAATATGTCATCCACATATAATATCAGAAATGTTACAGAGCTCCCACTCACTTTCTTGTAAATACAGGCTTCTCCGAAAGTCTGTATAAAACCAAATGCTTTGATCACACTATCAAAACGTTTATTCCAACTCCGAGAGGCTTGCACCAGTCCATAAATGGATCGCTGGAGCTTGCACACTTTGTTAGCTCCCTTTGGATCGACAAAACCTTCTGGTTGCATCATATACAACTCTTCTTCCAGAAATCCATTCAGGAATGCAGTTTTGACATCCATTTGCCAAATTTCATAATCATAAAATGCGGCAATTGCTAACATGATTCGGATGGACTTAAGCATCGCTACGGGTGAGAAGGTCTCATCGTAGTCAATTCCTTGAACTTGCCGAAAACCTTTTGCGACAAGTCGAGCTTTGTAGACAGTAACATTACCATCAGCGTCAGTCTTCTTCTTAAAAATCCATTTATTCTCAATTGCTTGCCGATCATCAGGCAAGTCAACCAAAGTCCATACTTTGTTCTCATACATGGATCCCATCTCAGATTTCATGGCTTCAAGCCACTTTACGGAATCTGGGCTCACCATCGCTTCTTCATAGTTTGTAGGTTCATCATGATCTAGTAGCATGACCTCCAGAACAGGATTACCGTACCACTCTGGTGCGGATCTTACTCTGGTTGATCTACGCGGTTCAGTAGTATCTTGATCTGAAGTTTCATGATCATTATCATTGGCTTCCTCACTAACTGGTGTAGGTGTCACTGAAACAGTTTTCTGTGATGAACTACTTTCCAGTAAGGGAGCAGGTACAGTTACCTCGTCAAGTTCTACTTTCCTCCCACTCACTTCTTTCGAGAGAAACTCCTTCTCTAGAAATGATCCATTCTTAGCAATGAATGTTTTGCCTTCGGATCTGTGATAGAAGGTGTACCCAACAGTTTCCTTTGGGTATCCTATGAAGACACATTTCTCCGATTTGGGTTCGAGCTTATCAGGTTGAAGCTTTTTCATATAAGCATCGCAGCCCCAAACTTTAAGAAACGACAACTTTGGTTTCTTGCCAAACCACAGTTCATAAGGCGTCGTCTCAACGGATTTTGATGGTGCCCTATTTAACGTGAATGCGGCCGTCTCTAAAGCATATTCCCAAAATGATAGCGGTAAATCAGTAAGAGACATCATAGATCGCACCATATCTAGTAAAGTACGATTACGACGTTCGGACACACCATTACGATGCGGTGTTCCGGGTGGCGTGAGTTGCGAAACTATTCCACAGTTTTTCAAATGTACACCAAACTCGTAACTCAAATATTCTCCTCCACGATCAGATCGTAGAAACTTTATTTTCTTGTTACGATGATTTTCAACTTCACTCTGAAATTCTTTGAACTTTTCAAATGTTTCAGACTTATGTTTCATTAAGTAAATATACCCATATCTGCTTAAATCATCTGTGAAGGTGAGAAAATAACGATATCCGCCACGAGCCTCAATATTCATCGGGCCACATACATCGGTATGTATGATTTCCAACAAATCTGTTGCTCTCTCCATAGTACCGGAGAACGGTGTTTTAGTCATCTTGCCCAAGAGGCACGGTTCGCAAGTACCAAGTGATTCATAATCAAGTGGTTCCAAAAGTCCATCGGTATGGAGTTTCTTCATGCGCTTTATACCGATATGACCTAAACGACAGTGCCACAAATAAGTTGCACTTTCATTATCAACTCTGCATTTTTTGGCTTCAACATTATGAATATGTGTATTACTACTATCGAGATTCAATAAAAATAGACCACTCTTCAAGGGTGCATGACCATAAAAGATATTACTCATATAAATAGAACAACCATTATTCTCTGATTTAAATGAATAACCGTCTCGCATTAAACAAGATCCAGATATAATGTTCATGCTCAACGCTGGCACCAAATAACAATTACTTAGGTCTAATATTAATCCCGAAGGTAGATGTAGAGGTAGCGTGCCGACTGCGATCACATCGACTTTGGAACCGTTTCCCACGCGCATCGTCACCTCGTCCTTTGCCAGTGCCCGCTTATTCTGTAGTCCCTGTTTCGAGTTGCAAATATTAGCAACAGAACCAGTATCAAATACCCAGGTGCTACTGCGAGCTCTAGTAAGGTACACATCAATAACATGTATATCACATATACCTTTGTTCACCTTGCCATCCTTCTTATCCGCCAAATACTTGGGGCAGTTCCGCTTCCAGTGACCAGTCTGCTTGCAGTAGAAGCACTCAGTTTCAGGCTTAGGTCCAGATTTAGGTTTCTTCTCTTGAGCAGCAACTTGCTTGCCGTTCTTCTTGAAGTTCCCCTTTTTCTTCCCTTTGCATATTATAGTTCATTACGAAGCTCTTGTAGCTTGGTGGCAGTGATTGGAGAATTCTGTCGATGACGCAATCATCCGGAAGATTAACTCCCAATTGAATCAGGTGATTATTATACCCAGACATTTTGAGTATATGCTCACTGACAGAACTGTTCTCCTCCATCTTGCAGCTATAGAACTTATTGGAGACTTCATATCTCTCAATCCGGGCATTTGCTTGAAATATTAACTTCAACTCCTGGAACATCTCATATGCTCCATGACGTTCAAAACGTCGTTGAAGTCCCGATTCTAAGCCGTAAAGCATGGCACACTGAACTATCGAGTAGTCATCAGCTTTGCTCTGCCAGACGTTCATAACATCTGGCGTTGCTCCAGCAGCAGGCCTGGCACCCAGCGGTGCTTCCAGGACGTAATTCTTCTGTGCAGCAATGAGTATAATCCTCAAGTTACGGACCCAGTCCGTGTAGTTGCTACCATCATCTTTCAACTTTGCTTTCTCAAGGAACGCATTAAAATTCAACGGAACAACAGCACGAGCCATCTATCTACAATCAACATAAACAAGCAAGATACTATCAGGTACTAAGTTCATGATAAATTTAAGTTCAATTAATCATATTACTTAAGAACTCCCACTTAGATAGACATCCCTCTAATCCTCTAAGTGATTACGTGATCCAAATCAACTAAACCATAACCGATCATCACGTGAGATGGAGTAGTTTTCAATGGTGAACATCGTTATGTTGATCATATCTACTATATGATTCACGCTCGACCTTTCGGTCTCCGTGTTCCGAGGCCATATCTGCATATGCTAGGCTCGTCAAGTTTAACCTGAGTATTCTGCGTGTGCAAAAACTGGCTTGCACCCGTTGTAGATGGACGTAGAGCTTATCACACCCGATCATCACGTGGTGTCTGGGCACGACGAACTTTGGCAACGGTGCATACTCAGGGAGAACACTTCTTGATAATTTAGTGAGAGATCATCTTATAATGCTACCGTCAATCAAAGCAAGATAAGATGCATAAAAGATAATCATCACATGCAATCAATATAAGTGATATGATATGGCCATCATCATCTTGTGCCTGTGATCTCCATCTCCGAAGCACCGTCATGATCACCATCGTCACCGGCGCGACACCTTGATCTCCATCGTAGCATCGTTGTCGTCTCGCCAATCTTATGCTTCCACGACTATCACTACCGTTTAGTAATAAAGTAAAGCATTACATCGCGATTGCATTGCATACAATAAAGCGACAACCATATGGCTCCTGCCAGTTGCCGATAACTTGGTTACAAAACATGATCATCTCATACAATAAAATTCAGCATCATGCCTTGACCATATCACATCACAACATGCCCTGCAAAAACAAGTTAGACGTCCTCTACTTTGTTGTTGCATGTTTTACGTGGCTGCTACGGGCTTAAGTAAGAACCAATCTCACCTACGCATCAAAACCACAACAATAGTTTGTCAAATAGACTCCGTTTTAACCTTCGCAAGGACCGGGCGTAGCCATACTTGGTTCAACTAAAGTTGGAGAGGCAGTCGCCCGCAAGCCATCTCTGTGCAAAGCACGTCGAGGGAACCGGTCTCGCGTAAGCGTACGCGTAAGGTTGGTCCGGGTCGTCTCGTCCAACAATACCGCTGAACCAAAATATGACATGCTGGTAGGCAGTATGACTTGTATCGTCCACAACTCACTTGTGTTCTACTCGTGCATATAACATCAACATCATTAACCTAGGCTCTGATACCACTGTTGGGTTTCGTAGTAATTTCAAAAAATTTCCTACGCGCACACAGGATCATGTGATGCATAGCAACGAGAGGAGAGTGTTGTCTACGTACCCAACGCAGACCGACTGCGGAAGCGATGACACGACGTAGAGGAAGTAGTCGTACGTCTTCACGATCCAACCGATCAAGCACCGAAACTACGGCACCTCCGAGTTCAAGCACACGTTCAGCTCGATGACGATCCCCGGACTCCGATCCAGCAAAGTGTCGGGGAAGAGTTTCGTCAGCACGACGGCGTGGTGACGATCTTGATGAACTACAGCAGCAGGGCTTCGCCTAAACTCCGCTACAGTATTATCGAGGAATATGGTGGCAGGGGGCACCGCACACGGCTAAGGAATCGATCACGTGGATCAACTTGTGTCAACTTGTGTGTTTAGAGGTGCCCCTGCCTCCGTATATAAAGGAGGAGAGGAGGGGAGGCTGGCCGGCCAAGGGGGGGAGGCGCAGGAGAGTCCTACTCCCTCTGGGAGTAGGATTCCCCCTCCAATCCTAGTCCAACTAGGATTCCCGGAGGGGAAAAGAGGAGGAGGGGGCCGGCCACCTCTCCTAGTCCTAATAGGACTAGGGGAAGGGGGGGCGCGCAGCCCAACTAGGGCAGCCCCTTCTCTTTTCAACTAAGGCCCACTATGGCCCAAATAGCTCCCGGGGGGTTCCAGTAACCCTCCCGGTATTCCGGTAAAATCCCGATTTCACCCGGAACACTTCCGATATCCAAATATAGGCTTCCAATATATAAATCTTTACGTCTCGACCATTTCGAGACTCCTCGTCATGTCCGTGATCACATCCGGGACTCCGAACAACCTTCGGTACATCAAAATGCATAAACTCATAATATAACTGTCATCGTAACCTTAAGCGTGCGGACCCTACGGGTTCGAGAACAATGTAGACATGACTGAGACACGTCTCTGGTCAATAACCAATAGCGGGACCTGGATGCCCATATTGGCTCCTACATATTCTACGAAGATCTTTATCGGTCAGACCGCATAACAACATACGTTGTTCCCTTTGTCATCGGTATGTTACTTGCCCGAGATTCGATCGTCGGTATCCAATACCTAGTTCAATCTCGTTACCGGCAAGTATCTTTACTCGTTCCGTAATACATCATCTCACAACTAACATACTAGTTGTAATGCTTGCAAGGCTTATGTGATGTGTATTACCGAGAGGGCCCAGAGATACCTCTCCGACAATCGGAGTGACAAATCCTAATCTCGAAATACGCCAACCCAACATCGACCATTGGAGACACCTGTAGTACTCCTTTATAATCACCCAGTTACGTTGTGACGTTTGGTAGTACCCAAAGTGTTCCTCCGGTAAACGGGAGTTGCATAATCTCATAGTCATAGGAACATGTATAAGTCATGAAGAAAGCAATAGCAACATACTAAACGATCGGGTGCTAAGCTAATGGAATGGGTCATGTCAATCAGATCATTCTACTAATGATGTGACCTTGTTAATCAAATAACAACTCATTGTTTATGGTTAGGAAACATAACCATCTTTGATTAACGAGCTAGTCAAGTAGAGGCATACTAGTGACACTTTGTTTGTCTATGTATTCACACATGTATTATGTTTCCGGTTAATACAATTCTAGCATGAATAATAAACATTTATCATGAAATAAGGAAATAAATAATAACTTTATTATTGCCTCTAGGGCATATTTCCTTCAGTCTCCCACTTGCACTAGAGTCAATAATCTAGATTACACAGTAATGATTCTAACACCCATGGAGCCTTGGTGCTGATCATGTTTTGCTCGTGGAAGAGGCTTAGTCAACGGGTCTGCAACATTCAGATCCGTATGTATCTTGCAAATCTCTATGTCTCCCACCTGGACTAGATCTCGGATGGAATTGAAGCGTCTCTTGATGTGCTTGGTTCTCTTGTGAAATCTGGATTCCTTTGCCAAGGCAATTGCACCAGTATTGTCACAAAAGATTTTCATTGGACCCGATGCACTAGGTATGACACCTAGATCGGATATGAACTCCTTCATCCAGACTCCTTCATTTGCTGCTTCCGAAGCAGCTATGTATTCCGCTTCACATGTAGATCCCGCTACGACGCTTTGTTTAGAACTGCACCAACTGACAGCTCCACCGTTTAATGTAAACACGTATCCGGTTTGCGATTTTGAATCGTCCGGATCAGTGTCAAAGCTTGCATCAACGTAACCTTTTACGATGAGCTCTTTGTCACTTCCATATACGAGAAACATATCCTTAGTCCTTTTCAGGTATTTCAGGATGTTCTTGACCGCTGTCCAGTGATCCATTCCTGGATTACTTTGGTACCTCCCTGCTAAACTTATAGCAAGGCACACATCAGGTCTGGTACACAACATTGCATACATGATAGAGCCTATGGCTGATGCATAGGGAACATCTTTCATATTCTCTCTATCTTCTGCAGTGGTCGGGCATTGAGTCTTACTCAATTTCACACCTTGTAACACAGGCAAGAACCCTTTCTTTGCTTGATCCATTTTGAACTTCTTCAAAATTTTGTCAAGGTATGTGCTTTGTGAAAGTCCAATTAAGCGTCTTGATCTATCTCTATAGATCTTAATGCCTAATATGTAAGCAGCTTCACCGAGGTCTTTCATTGAAAAACTTTTATTCAAGTATCCCTTTATGCTATCCAGAAATTCTATATCATTTCCAATCAGTAATATGTCATCCACATATAATATCAGAAATGTTACAGAGCTCCCACTCACTTTCTTGTAAATACAGGCTTCTCCGAAAGTCTGTATAAAACCAAATGCTTTGATCACACTATCAAAACGTTTATTCCAACTCCGAGAGGCTTGCACCAGTCCATAAATGGATCGCTGGAGCTTGCACACTTTGTTAGCTCCCTTTGGATCGACAAAACCTTCTGGTTGCATCATATACAACTCTTCTTCCAGAAATCCATTCAGGAATGCAGTTTTGACATCCATTTGCCAAATTTCATAATCATAAAATGCGGCAATTGCTAACATGATTCGGACGGACTTAAGCATCGCTACGGGTGAGAAGGTCTCATCGTAGTCAATTCCTTGAACTTGCCGAAAACCTTTTGCGACAAGTCGAGCTTTGTAGACAGTAACATTACCATCAGTGTCAGTCTTCTTCTTAAAGATCCATTTATTCTCAATCGCTTGCCGATCATCGGGCAAGTCAACCAAAGTCCATACTTTGTTCTCATACATGGATCCCATCTCAGATTTCATGGCTTCAAGCCATTTTGCGGAATCTGGGCTCACCATCGCTTCTTCATAGTTCGTAGGTTCATCATGATCTAGTAGCATGACCTCCAGAATAGGATTACCGTACCACTCTGGTGCGGATCTTACTCTGGTTGATCTACGAGGTTCAGCAGTATCTTGATCTGAAGTTTCATGATCATTATCATTGGCTTCCTCACTAACTGGTGTAGGTGTCACTGAAATAGTTTTCTGTGATGAACTACTTTCCAGTAAGGGAGCGGGTACAGTTACCTCGTCAAGTTCTACTTTCCTCCCACTCACTTCTTTCGAGAGAAACTCCTTCTCTAGAAATGATCCATTCTTAGCAACGAATGTCTTGCCTTCGGATCTGTGATAGAAGGTGTACCCAACAGTTTCCTTTGGGTATCCTATGAAGACACATTTCTCCGATTTGGGTTCGAGCTTATCAGGTTGAAGCTTTTTCACATAAGCATCGCAGCCCCAAACTTTAAGAAACGACAACTTTGGTTTCTTGCCAAACCACAGTTCATAAGGCGTCGTCTCAACGGATTTTGATGGTGCCCTATTTAACGTGAATGCGGCCGTCTCTAAAGCATATCCCCAAAAAGATAGCGGTAAATCAGTAAGAGACATCATAGATCGCACCATATCTAGTAAAGTACGATTACGACGTTCGGACACACCATTACGCTGTGGTGTTCCGAGTGGCGTGAGTTGTGAAACTATTCCACAGTTTTTCAAATGTACACCAAACTCGTAACTCAAATATTCTCCTCCACGATCAGATCGTAGAAATTTTATTTTCTTGTTACGATGATTTTCAACTTCACTCTGAAATTCTTTGAACTTTTCAAATGTTTCAGACTTATGTTTCATTAAGTAGATATACCCATATCTGCTTAAATCATCTGTGAAGGTGAGAAAATAACGATATCCGCCACGAGCCTCAATATTCATCGGGCCACATACATCGGTATGTATGATTTCCAACAAATCTGTTGCTCTCTCCATAGTACCGGAGAACGGTGTTTTAGTCATCTTGCCCATGAGGCACGGTTCGCAAGTACCAAGTGATTCATAATCAAGTGGTTCCAAAAGTCCATCAGCATGGAGTTTCTTCATGCGCTTTATACCGATATGAC